>NW_015656630.1:3471599-3474284 GCF_001515625.1 Sinocyclocheilus rhinocerous
CTGTTCTGATCCAGCTGAACGAGCGCACATACACACGCTTGTCTTAGTCGCTCTTAAAATAAATTCACACACAGCTACCCGGTAGAAATGCTCTCGCAAACACAAACTCAGCATAGTCAGTTACACACATACACCGGCCTATTACGGTCTAAGACACAAACACCTTTTAACAATCATGCACTCACAGATCCACCCACCCACACGGGGCTTGCTGTCAGACACCTGCACACACACACACACACACACTCCACAGTAAGTTCAGTGTGCTAGCGCTCCATTAGAGATGTTGGATGTCAGAAGAGCGGGTCAACGATATGGCAGTTAAAACAAATTCACACAGCAGAAAACAGCATTTCTTAATAAGCAGAGGTTTTTAAAAAGGTGTAATCTGGCTTTTATTGACATTTAGACACTGGAACTCTTTTAAAAACCCTGTTTTTCATCTCGCTAATGCAGATCTTTTCTTTGAACTAGCAATGGTTAACTCTGTAATTGAAAAATGTTCCCACGCTGTCATATTTATTAAGCCCTACAGAGACACAACTGCAATAAACATGTTTAGGCAAGAATTTCGATTAATTATTACGCAACAAGTGCATATGTCAACATCGACCATTGCATTAAGATTTGCTTTTAATTATTACACAGCACTCTGTATTTATTCTGACTGGTCAGTCGAAACATTCAGAGGTCAGATGTTTCATAACAGTGTTGTTTTTGACAATGCAATATCCACCTTATATTTCAGTTCAGAAGTAAGCAATTTCCTGTGAATACACAAGACTTCTTATTCATTATGGTGGTGTGGTCACATTAATTGTTGTTTGGTGAGTTTTTGCAGGCGATATCCAGATATTTTCACGCTATAAGTAATTTTTCCTCATGCAGATTTCACAACAGGTTCACGTTGGTCAAACCATGACTAACAGAAAACTGCATGGTTTTAAAGCGACTTCTGTGTGACCAGTGCTTCATATGTCACTATACTATTGACAAAAGACAATGTACCCTTTTTTACCATAGAATTTCACCTCCTGACCTATAGATAAATCACTATAAAAACAATTTGCCCTAATTTGCCCTCTATTTGCCCTGATATATTCGAGGTAAAAATGACCGCGCTTGTTAAAAATAAGATGCTTATTGTATCAGACCTTACAATAGCAACAAACACTATCTTGTTTGTCTGCTGACGCAGGTAATAGCAATGAAGTGACATTGCAGTGTATATGCCAACATCTAACATTCTCATCTAACATTCACCACAAATTTAAAATTAAATTTTGAAAGATTTTTAATTAAAAAATTTTATTAGATTTTAAATTAGAATACATTTATTTAGAATAGGACATGACATGTTTTACAGTGTTCTGGAGTGCCACACTGATTTAATCAAACAGGACAATTTAAAGGCCCCTTCGCCCTCTAAATAGGGCCATTCATTTTGATGGACAGCTTCCATCTTTTATTTGAACTTGTATGGTCATGCCATACCAACAAGCCTCTTGTTTGTACCACCCCGCATCAGATTGGCATTGTTAACCGACATGCACACAATCATCTCAGCTCTCATCTTGCCAGCCAGCAGCTTGCAATGCAGAGATCATGAATATTGACAAGAGATACAGGACTGGGGTCCGGCTGCTCGTTTCACCACGTCAGGCCACATTGCAAATCTAATTCATTTTCCTCCCTGGACCACCATCTCACAAAACTGCCAAGTGTGATGGATTGAGTCAGAAATTCATTTTTCCTCATGTTCCAGAAATCTTGCAACATTACAAATGGAGGAGTATCCTGCTGTGGTTTGTAGAGCACTGATTTGTTTCTGTCCAGCGTTTGGGTCACACCATTTTGCAGTGTCATTGGTTTACACTTGCCTCCCTTGACCCCTGGCAACATTGTGAATGGACAATTCATGAAGAAAAAATATTCAGTTTTTTTCCCCTCCTCAACTTTAGTAAGTTAGAGGTCAACGTAGGTGTTTGTTGCCACCAGTAGAGGACCGACAAGGGCCAACATGGTCCATAATACCTGGAGCAAGCCATCTAAAAAATATTATAATAAAAGTAATTAAATTATATGTACATTTATAGTGATTAAATTATATGTTAAACTTATTATATATTAACTTATGGTAAACTATCTACTATAATTTAATGAAATATTCAAATGTTGTTTACAGAAATTTCATTTTGTCACAATACACGACTACATTTAAATAACCATCAGTGGGGAAAAAATGTCTGTATAATTAAAATCTCTTAAATAGTTATTTGAAGTACGCTCTGAAATTTTCAGTTAATATTTCAATAATTTAACAAAACATTATCTGATTTATGGATTGATTTCTGCCATAGAATAAAGACATATGGTAATTTACAACTTTTTCTCTCATAATTCAGATTTTTTCTTGCATTTAATCCAAAAAAATAAAATAAAATAAAATAAATAAATACATAAAAAAACAGAATTCCAAGATGTAAATTCAAAAGAGAAAAAAAAGTGAGATATAGCTTAGAATTGCTTGCAGTTTTGACTTGATCTCTCAAAATTCTCAGTGTATCTCACAATTTTTTAAAAATTAGGTATCTCACACTTTTTTCTCAGATTTTTATTTTCTCTCTCTCTCTCTGCAAATCTGTTTTTTTTTTTTTTTTTTTTTTTTCTTTTTCCCCCCCGGAA
>NW_015656630.1:3474970-3521234 GCF_001515625.1 Sinocyclocheilus rhinocerous
TAAATATATTAAAACTTAATTTTTAATTAGTAATATGCATTGCTAATAACTTCATTTGGACAAATTTAATGGCGATTTTCTCAATATTTAGATTTTTTTCCACCCTCAGATTTCAGATTCCAGATTTCCAAATAGTTGTATCTCGGCCAAATATTGCCCTATCCTAACAAACCATACATCAATGGAAAACTTATTTATTCAGTATATATAAATGTATAAATCTCTTAAAAAATGGACACTTATGACTGGTTTTGTGGTCCAGGGTCCCATATGTTAATATAAACATGCTTCTTGCCTTCATTTTTAATGTAAGTGGGTCCTGATGTCAACAACAAAAGACATGCAATACATTTTTTTTTTTTTTTTTTTCATTTCAGCCACGGAATAAAATGAAAAAGTAATCAACAAATCTGTGTTTATATCTTGCAATTATATTTTTAATAAAAAAAAGATAGAATTGTGAGATATAAACTCATAATTGTGAGAAAAAGTTCAGCATTTTAAGATAAAAAAAAGTCTTTTTTTATTACTCTGTGGCAGAATTTGGTTGGTTTGGGTGGTTTAATGACTACAGACCTGTGGCTCTAACGTCTGTGGCCATGAAATCATTTAAAAGACTGGTTTTGGCTTATCTGAAGGACATCACTGGACCCTTACTGGACCCCCTGCAGTTTGCCTACAGAGCAAACAGGTCTGTGGATGATACAGTCAACATGGGACTGCATTACATGTACATCCTGCAACATCTAGACAGACCAGGAACTTATGTGAGGATCCTGTTTGTGGACTTCAGCTCGGCGTTTAACACTATCATCCCAAACCTCCTCACTCCCTCTTTGAACTGTTGCCATTTGGTCGACGCTACAGAGCACTGATCACCAGAACGACCAGACACAGGAACGGTTTCTTTCCTCAGGCAATCCATCTCATGAACACTTAACAATAATCGTGGAACACACAACACTAGTATACATTATTTATTTAACACACATACTTATTTACATTTCAAATTTGCACATATCATACCTGTACATACAAAATTGTTTATATTATATATTGTGTTTTTGCTTTTTTGTACATTGTCTATTTTGTATATTTTTATATTATTCTTTTTATTATCTGTGTCCTGTCTTGTCACTGTCATTCTGTTGCACTGTGGAGCTTCTGTCACTAAAACAAATACCTCGTATGTGTAAACATACCTGGCAATAAAGCTAATTCTGATTCTTCTTCTGAGAAAGGGCTTTCATAGTTGTAAGTTGATGAACACATAACATGCAGTTAAACAATTCAAGCATTTCATCTTTGAGTAAACTTTTTATTTGGATTGTTTATATTTTAAAATGATATAGTTATTTTGATTTTACATTTTTATTAATTATTAACTTTTCATCAACTCTACAACGACAATTTATTGCAGTTCCCCCATTAACCTCCAGAGGTTCCTCCAGTGGAATGCAAAAAAAAAAAAAATTCTACCTGACTTCCAAAATGCCTAATCAAAAATGTACCATGTAATTGCGATATCTTTTGGAAGCAGCAATTTGCACTAAGTATAAATAGCAATTAGATGCTATTTACACTAAGTGAAAATAGCATATTTTTTTAGCGATAAATGCTATTTACACTAAATGCAAAGATTCTATTTACACTATGTTAAAATAGCAGGATTTTCTGCTATTTATACTACTTATTGCAAATAGTGGCAATTATCTGCACCTCAGTATTGTAGTACATTATAACAGTATGCAATAATAAAGTATTGAGTGTAAATTACAATGTTAATTCAAATTATTAAATTTATACCACCTTATTGGGATAATAAAGCCTTCCCTACACCTACCCTAACCAATACTTTATTTTCAATTTTTTTCATTTTAAATGCCTTTCCGATGTGATATGAGATGTGATATGAGAAAAAAAAAGTTCGGCAAAAGGCGGATTCAAACTCAGGTTGATCGTGTCAAAAAGACTGCGGTATGCATTTTTACATCTACGGCACTGGAGCTGATGTTTGACGGTCATCTTTTGTAGTGTTGACTAGCCCAATCACACATTGGTGGGTGGAGTAAGTGTAAATTGCCTCTGCCAACAAGGCGGGCTATTTGCACTTAGTGTAAATAGACACTCCGATATCCTTTTTCAAGCTAACGAAAATAGCTTTTCTTAACCAGTTAATATTAAGCTTAGCTTGATAACTGAAAGTTAACTTAAAGTGCAAAAAAAAAAAAAAAAGAGAAATGTTTAATTTGACCGTTTAACTTGGGTAATATGATACATGATATGATTTTAAAAAGATTTTAAAAATTATATTTCCATGATCACGTTTTTCCATTATTTCCATCATCATCATACCCATACAAAAGCATCCTTTTGGGCTCCAAATGAAACAAGATCTTGTGCAATAGCAACATTTTCCCACAGGGGCTAACATGACCACTCTAACAAGCCAGGCTTTGACCTCTTGGGTCGAATGGTCGAGGGAGTTGCAGGCAAGTGGTGAAGAATGACATGTAAACACTCTACAGGCATCCTCTTTCAAGCTAACGAAAATAGCTTTTCTTAACCAGTTAATATTAAGCTTAGCTTGATAACTGAAAGTTAACTTAAAGTGCAAAAAAAAAAAAAAAAGAGAAATGTTTAATTTGACCGTTTAACTTGGGTAATATGATACATGATATGATTTTAAAAAGATTTTAAAAATTATATTTCCATGATCACGTTTTTCCATTATTTCCATCATCATCATACCCATACAAAAGCATCCTTTTGGGCTCCAAATGAAACAAGATCTTGTGCAATAGCAACATTTTCCCACAGGGGCTAAACATGACCACTCTAACAAGCCAGGCTTTGACCTCTTGGGTCGAATGGTCGAGGGAGTTGCAGGCAAGTGGTGAAGAATGACATGTAAACACTCTACAGGCACAAACTGCTTGGATGGGTGTGTCCTCCTGCAATCCCTCGTAACAGCCTTGCGCTAAGTTAGCTAATATCCCCATTCCCAGCTGCCGTTGTGTTTTTGCTGACCAAACACATCTGAGCCTGGAGAGAGCTAGAGGCAATCAGCAGGCGGGTCGACAGCCTTGATCGATTATTGGCCTTGCCGTTGGCCGGGTGATTATATATCATTTGTATGTATTGTGTTTACTTTCTTAAGTGTAGCCTTCGCTAATCAAAGGCGTTCTGCTGAGACAAAATGCAGATGCTGGTCAGGAGCCATTCGCTCTTGTTCCCATGAGTCACTGCTTCTCTGACTAGATCGGGCATGATGCCTGAACATTAGACTGATAAAACCCTGACAGCCCAGGTCCTGGTTTGAGTGTCAGAACTGCGGCAGAGGCAATTTCATTAACTTTCCTTCTATCAGTTATTAGCAATATCAAACGAGTGTGAAGTGTGTTTGTGTGCCGAGAAGATGGTTATCGATTGCGAGAAGATATCTCCTGAACTCTGTGCGGCTGCTGACGCCGAGAGATTGCTTTAGATAGTACGAGTGCATATGGAGGACAGTTATGTTGCAGATAACTTGATACATTGTGAATTGTGTCATCGAAGATGAATGTATAGTATTATGATGTCTTAAAGTGTTTTCCATTGAACAGACAATAAATCTGATGTTTTTCTCAGAGAGACAATACATATGGCCAAGGAAATCTCACGTTTGCAGTCACTGACAGTTACGCAAACTTAATGCGATTCATTGCCAATGAAAAATGAAATTAATTTGCTTGCAGCCCCATTAGTAAGGCTCAAGTGCACCTTCCTTGACACCAAACTAAAAATATGTGTTTGTAATAATAAACTTGGAAAAATAATGGATAATACTTTTAAACAATAATTAATCAAAACTTATTTATTTAGTTAGTTAAACAAAATTGAAATTATTTTGGAAGTTACTTTTGAACAATAATTGTTTAAAACAAACAAACAAACAAACAAACTTATTTATTTATTTGGTTAGTTAGTTAGCTAGTTAGTTTTAGAATCTTATAATAATAAACTTGTAATGATTGAGGAAATTACTAAACATTAGTTGTTAAAGCATAAATTAATGTATTTTTTTAATAATTACACATTCATTATTGTTTTTATTATTATTACGGTTTAGGACAGTTATATAAGTCTTTAATAAAAACAAAACAAAACAAAAGGAAATTATTATGAGTTACTTTTAACCATTTTTTTTAAACAAACAAACTTATTTATGTATGTATGTATGTATGTATGAATGTATTTACTTATTTCAGAAATTTGTTTTTTAAACTGAAATAATCATGGAAGTTACTTTTAAATATTAGCAGTTTAAAACAAAAAATAATAATTTATTAATTTATTTATCTAAACATTAATTAATTAATTAATGAAATGCTTGTCTTTTATGTAAAAATAATTATATTTATACATTTTATTATTATTATTAGTAGTAGTAGTAGTAGTAGTAGTTTAGAGAATGGTTATGATGATATGTTGTGAACTGTGTCATCAATATGAATATGAATATATAGTATCATGATGTCTTAATAAAATGCTTTCCATTGAATGGACAATACATTTTTTGCCATTTTTCTCAGAGAGCCAATATGTATGGCCAGGAAACCATGACAATTGCAGTTACTGGCTGCTATGCGGTCTCTCACGATTCATCGCCAATGAAAACCGATATCAAATCCAGTCAGTGAGGTTAATCCCTCAAATTGTTTTTCTTTTTTCATTAAACATAATGATACCTGCGCAAGGTAATGACCGCTATCCGAAAAGGTCTCCATATTGCTAGCGCTAATGTACTGTAAACTCTCTCTCTCTGGGCTCCATCGGAGATTTATTCTGGCATGAGAGTTTGTGAGTGCGCCCTGTGTGCATGAGTACTCTTCATTAATGTGAGATAATGTAGTGTTGGTAGGATCCAATGCTCCTCAGTCCGTCCGTGCGTGTTCTAAGTGGCCGAGTGTTGCCATGTGGCTAAAGTGCGCTGCATTGCTAATGTATGCTAATCCAGTAGACATGGAGCTTAAGTGTCATTTATCATCTCGTTTGACAAAGTCCCGCACATTTTCACACCGCTTTAGATCGCTTGTACAGAGTATTGTTCAAAAAGATAAAAATGGATGTACTGCTAGCCTGTTTTAATACAACGTGATTCATTTTAGGCGAGCTGAAAGTATTCATTACTCGTTCGCTCCCAATGGACCATGCGAGGCGAGCGGTGTGTGATTAATGGTTGGTCTCGGTGCCCACACAAGAGCAAAAACCTGAAAACCAGATCCTGAGACAAAAAATAAAAACGCCTCGGCGCCTGAGAGAAATTAGAGGAGGGCAAATCTGAATGGGCACTTGAGTTTTCAGTCCTCAAGTCCTGCTCCACTGAAGTAGCACACCTGCTCACTGGGGCCTTGATGGTAGACAATGTTCTTGTTTGTGGTTATGAGGAAACGTGCCGTGGCATTAAACTGCTGTCTAATAAACTGCCTTTCTTTTTTTCCATTTGAGATGGACTGAAAAGCCCTTCTCCCACTCCTATGGGCAAATGTGGCACACAATGCGGGGTCCGTTCTTTCACAGAAATGTAATTGTCGGTTTGTAAATGTGAAGGTTTGCCCAAAGCATAATCGCCCAGAATGATAAGCATGTGCTTTATGAGGCATTTTGCATTTGAGGTGCATGAATAGATGTTGTATAGGCCAGAGTTTTTACAAACCAGGACAGCCCCAGCATGTTTTTTTTTAACTATTAGTCAATCCATCCATCTATCCATCTCTCGGTTTGTCTTTCTGTCTATATTGTTGTCTATCATTCTATTCATCTATCTATCTTGACTTGAGAAGCACAACTGTGTAAAAAATTTAAACTTGTTTTTATGTGCAGGAAAACACTGACACTTCCACTTGACAACACATGACAACTTCCACTTAGCATGGAAGTTATGATTGTATTTTTCTACAATTAAACTGTTTTAAAAGACTATTATAATACACATTTTAAAAGAAAGAAAGAAAAAAAATATTAACCCAAACAAATTATATAATATAATATATATGCACACACTAGTCCTGTCAAACAATTAATTGCGATTAATCGCATCCAAATAAAAGTTTTTGTTTACATAATATATGTGTGTGTACTGTGTATATTTATTATGTATATATTAAGACACACACATACAGTATATATTTTGAAAATTTGTACATGTACTTACATGCATATATTTATATTCATATAATTTATATTATATATAAATATATTTAATATATAAACATAGCTTATTTTTTTCTGAAATATATACATGCATGTGTCTGTATTTACTGTATATATATATACATAATTATATCACTCAGCATATTTGCAAAGGTTTGCTGGCCAAACCTTTGTTTTAGCCAGCAATTTTATACACCTCTACCATTTAAAACATACATGAAATTTACTAACTTTTTTATTGCTAATGTCTTTGCTATTGCTCATTTTATTTATAAACAAATCTGAAAGTAAATTTTGAACCACAGTGAAAATACACAAAACATACACACCTGTGACTGCACATTCTATATCATATTGCTTTGCGACCATAAACAGCCTGCAGGCGGGATAATGAACTCGGATGAATTATACCGATAATTGTTTATAATAAATGTAAACCTTTATTGAACATTAGAGTCTTTTATCATAGTGCTATTGCCTGCGTTTTATAAAAGCAATAAGCTGCTGGAGTCTGTGCATTGTAGTGAATTACAGCATGCGTGGGGGGTTCAGACACTCTGCTTTGTGTAAAATCACTGTAACACATGGCCTCTCGTGGCTTATTGCTTTAATATAGTTGACTCTTGCCTGAATGCTTGCTAATATGCTTTTATTGTGTTCACTTGTTTATACAACGGATACAGCAATAAATATTTTAGGTCAAATTACCAGAAAAAAAAAGTCTTAGAGAAAACCTTGAGAATTCCCCATGTGACAACTTGCCCCGGTTCTCTGTTAGACAAGGTCTTTATTGTTTATGTACTGTTTTGCGCTTTACATTACAGTGCTCAATTTGCAAAATAATTACATGAAGGTCATACTAATTACAAACATGCACCTAATATGTAATTATGTGGTAGAGCTGCTTGTAATTACTATTGCTGCATTGATATTATTACTAAAATATACTGATTCATAATAACGTGTACTACTGTATATGTAACAAGGACACTGTAATGTCCCTGAGATGCAATGTGCTGTTCACTTTTACTATACGTCAGAATGGAAAAATGATCTCCCTCTGTGCTGTTTAGCAAATCTAAAGGGACACCATCAAAAGGCTCTGTAATGTAAGACGGAGGGTGACGGATCTAAATGCAGCGGCGAGATGCTGATAGCAGCTTTGAGCCCTGCAACACGTATGTCTTTTATTATCTAAGGAATTGTTTCAAAGGTTATTACCACTTTGTAACAATAATGAGACGCTCTGTGTGTGACTCGCACCAGACCATTTTTGGCTGGCGACTCTGCATTCAGTCCACACGTTTATAAATAAATCTATGTGTAATATGGAAAAACAGCCAAATCCTCCCTTAATTAGCTGTAGCTTTGCTAGTGTTTCTCTGCTAGAGGGTGTCCTGTTGTTATCAAAGCATGGAATTATATCTTCACACATAACTAACACCTCTGTTTATTTATTTATTTATTTTTTTTAGCTTTTCACTGAGAGGCTAATTATCAAAGGATAAACTCTTCTTTCCCAGAATGCCTCAAACTGAGAATAAACAGTGGGCCAATTATTTTGTGATCTATAGACTTAATTATTTTCTACAGTGAGGATGACAGTGAGTTTCATAAACAGAATTGATGAGATCGGATGTCAGGAATATGACTGCAACATTGTGTGTATGGGGTCAATTAGAGACCTCAGAGCAGTAGTTTACTCTTACACTTCCTCATAATGATTTTATTAGTCGAAGACAAGAATCTCTGTCTGTCTGTCTATCTATCTATCTATCTATCTATCTATCTGTTTATTCGTCTGTGTCTATCCATCCATCCGTCTATTCATCCATCCTTCTGTCTGTCCGTCCATCTGTCCAACCATCCATCTATTTGTTTATTCATCTGTGTGTCTCTCTGTCTGTGATCTGTCTCTCTGTGATCTGTCTATCCATCCATCCATCCAATCCATCCATCCATCCATCCATCCATCCATCTATCTGTCTATTCATCTGTCTGTCTGTCCTTCTGTCCATCCATCCATCTGTCTATTTGTCTGTGTCTATCCAACCGACTGTCCATACATCCATCATATCATCTATTCATCTGTCTCTTCATCTGTGTGTCTGTCCATCTGTCCATCCATCCATCCATCCATTTTATCTATCTATCTATCTATCTATCTATCTATCTATCTATCTATCATCTATCCATCCATCCATCCATCTATCTGTCTGTCTGTCTGTCTGTCTGTCTAGCTATCTATTGTTTTATCGTCCTATCTATCTATTGTTCTATCATTCTAAGAAATTTAAACTTGTTTACATGTAGAAGAATGCACAGCAGATATATATCATTGATATATTTATATATAATTAACTAGCATAAAAATGTCTGTATTACACAGTGTGTGTGTATTAGACTGGGTCTTGATTGTTTATTATACTTTCTATCTATTTATTTATAAGTATGTCTATATCAAGATATAGAAGTTCTGTACAATGTTTCTATTATATTATCTATATAAGCAAAACATTTAATATAATTACATTTTATTATATTTGTTATAAATTATATGTGCTTTCTATCTATTTCTTTTTATCAATCCATTCATCTGACTGTACTGTTTCCATTAGTAGATATGAGTCAAAAAGTCTATTGGAGTAGGTGGAAAATAGAGCAGGGTGTGAGTTCACTGCCAGGTCACTTCACAGGACGTCAAGACCACTTGCTGTGACGAAGAAAACCCTGAAAAATTAAGAACATCCAGCATGGACAGGTGAAGCTATCATCTATCCATCCATCCATCCATCTATCTGTCTGTCTGTCTGTCTGTCTGTCTAGCTATCTATTGTTTTATCGTCCTATCTATCTATTGTTCTATCATTCTAAGAAATTTAAACTTGTTTACATGTAGAAGAATGCACAGCAGATATATATCATTGATATATTTATATATAATTAACTAGCATAAAAATGTCTGTATTACACAGTGTGTGTGTATTAGACTGGGTCTTGATTGTTTATTATACTTTCTATCTATTTATTTATAAGTATGTCTATATCAAGATATAGAAGTTCTGTACAATGTTTCTATTATATTATCTATATAAGCAAAACATTTAATATAATTACATTTTATTATATTTGTTATAAATTATATGTGCTTTCTATCTATTTCTTTTTATCAATCCATTCATCTGACTGTACTGTTTCCATTAGTAGATATGAGTCAAAAAGTCTATTGGAGTAGGTGGAAAATAGAGCAGGGTGTGAGTTCACTGCCAGGTCACTTCACAGGACGTCAAGACCACTTGCTGTGACGAAGAAAACCCTGAAAAATTAAGAACATCCAGCATGGACAGGTGAAGGTGACTGATTTTTGTGCTTGGAAAAAAGAAAGAACAGGTCAAAGCCCTTTCTTGTGTGTATGTAGTCTATGCAGCAAATTAATTGTGCAATACGGATCACAGTATATTATCTTAGCAGATAAGTGTCATCTATACCCTCAGCTGGCCCTGCAGGAGGCCATTTAGACCAGCAACATTGATGATTTGTCATAGTACTACATATGAGACTTCACTGACAATGCTGTCAGCAGCAATCAGGGAATGGAGACTGGGGTTTTTAATGTGATTCACATGTCTGATTAAGACAGGAACTCCCAATTCAGCATCTAAACAGCTCAATCTCTAATTCTCCACACATAGCCCTTGTGTTTTCCCCAAGGTCTCTCCACTGTCTCTCTCAAAACCCAATCAAAAGTAAGTCATCAGTGCAGACAAGCAGCCGTGCAGAATGAAAGTGTCTCATCAGTGATATTCCTCTGATAGCCCTCTAGTTGGTAACAACTCACCCACTCAGCCTGTGTACCCCACAGTCCCAGGAGCCCTCACAAACAGCCATGCCAACATTCCTCCTAGATACGGTTACATTTTCAAATCTCTTTATTAATTCATGCCACTGTTTATTCATATGGGGCGAAATCTAGAACATTGATTTTTCACTTGGGATTTGTTCTAAGAGGCCAGGCAGATATATTTATAGATTTATTTTTGAGGGGAGAAAATGTTTTTTTTTTTTTGTCTCACCATGAATTTAATTAGATCACCTTGTACTATACGAAAGATAAATGAGGTTTACGCTTAAAATAAAAAAAAACAATAATAAAAATAACAAATACAATGTTTTAAGAAGAAACCTCCCTTAATTCATTAGTTAAATAAGTTTTATATTTGTTTTGTATTTTTATTTTTGTAATAGATTTGTATTGTTATAATTTATTATTATTATTATTATTATTACTATGCAGCAATGTGTATCCTGACACCTTTCCATCAGAACCAGCATTAACTTCTTGAGCAACTTGAGCTACAGTAGCTCGTCTTTTGGATTGGACCACATGGGCCAGCCTTCACTCCCATGTGCATTAAGGAACCTTGGCCACCCATGACCCTGTCGCTGGTTCACCACTGTTCCTTTCTTGAACCACTGCAGACCAGGAACACACCACAAGAGCTGCAGTTTTGGAGATGCTCTGACCCAGTCGTCTAATCATCACAATTTGGCCCTTGTCAAACTCACTCAAATCCTTAAGCTTGCCCATTTTACTTGCTTCTAACACATTAACTTTGAGGAGAAAATGTTCACTTGCTGCCTAATATATCCCACCCACTAACAGGTGCCATGATGAAGAGGTAATCAGTGTTATTCCTTCACCTGTCAGTGGTCATAAATGCTATGCCTGATCTCTGTGTGTGTATGTGTGTGTCTGTGTGTATACACACACATACACACACACACATACATATATATATATATATATATATATATATACACACACACACACATATGTATATATATATATAATCCTCTTGATTTAATGATATTTAGTGTGAAATACACTAATTATGACACTAATTAAGTGATTTATGGGTGAGAAGATTCATAGCTGAGCTGTCACATGCTTGAACAGGCTCCAAAAATACTCGGCATCAAAATGATAAAACGCTTGCTGCATTCAAAATCAACTTATTTTTGGGAGGAAGCACATGTTTCACTATCAGCGGCAGAACAAACCCAATCACAGCATCAGTTTGACTGGGTATTAAAGCAGGTTATGTTGCTTTATTGAGCATCCAAATCTGGGTGCCGCTGCAAGAGCAAAAAGAGTCGACGGATGCCAAGCGAAAGCATTTGGGAAAAGAAACAGAGAAGGCAAAACATCTGGCCTCTAGTTTTTAATTAGAGCCTGCTCACCTCTGGGATTATTTTTAGTTCAGGTGGTGGGGGATTTCTCCTCCTTGCGGACCACCTGACAACAACGTGAAAGCGTTGTTGAAGTGAGAGAAACAGAGCAAATGTTCGCTTTTGTCTGAGCTTCGTGCTGTAAAATAAAGAGATGTGTGAGGCGGTTGACACCAAAACCCACTGTTTCTCTTCGGCTATATTGCAAACAACTACCAAAAGAGTTCGTAACCCTGCCCCGCTCCAAGGGCAACTGGAGCAAACCACAGAGTATGGGATTCTGGGATGGGGGCGCATGACCAATGGGAGGACACTTAGCCCAGGGAGATGCAAAATCGATTCGGTTTCACTTATCAGAGTCTAGTGAGAGATGAGTTTGCGGGGTATCCATAACAGATTCAGAGCAAGCCTCCCGCTGAGAAACTCACCTCAATTTCCACAGAGCCATGCTTCTGCTCTGCTTAGCCAGGATCGAGCACCAGATTTTTTTTTTTTTGGAAGGGGGAACAGCAAAGAATCTCTTCTGGGGTTGGCAGGAGGTTTTATTGCTAGCGGCTACGGGTGATGACACTAGCCGGTGTGATTGAGAGTGAGTAATCACGAGTGTCAGGTCCATTCTCAATAAAACCTGCGTGCACAAAGCGAGCTTCTCTTTGATTGACACTTTCTTATAATCCGCCATATGAATTCCGGGAAGCCTATTATGGCTTTTTTTTGTTGTTGTTGTTGCTGGGTGCTGTAAGCACTTAGTTTGTCTGTATCAACGGGCCTTTCAACCTGCGTACATTTTCCATTCATATATGGGGAGAAATCAATCTTCAAACGGTCTAAATACATTCATAAGACAGGAACGGCACGGCTTCAGACAACATGATTCGTTTCGCTCTGCGAGAAAGCCGAGTCATCGCGCTGGAAGATAAATGTTGGCGGTGGATGCATTTTTGACCAGGTCGAATGCTGAGTGTTGGGACTAATCATTTCCTTCTCCACCCCATAGAGTGCTGTCACTCAGCCCCACTCTAATGCAGACATAATCATAGCAAGGGGATGAGGAACTTTTCATGTTTAATTAATAATGCTAATGAACCTTAATTAGCATGGCTAATGAAAAATGCATTCAAATGAGAGATGAGCTTTATCCTTAAATAACAAGCCTCCTGCACTGGATTTGGTGTCCTATTACATGCTAATTAGATTGCACTGGGGACTGTTAATTTAACGAGCGCACATCATTTTCATCTTCTCCGTAGTGGAGGGGCGCAGGACCGGTGGGTATGAACGAGCGAAAGAACGGAAGAGTGCAAAGGAAGCATCAGAGCCAGTCGCACGTCCAGCCGTCTGTATTAAACATGTTTGATTAATATTCTTTCTCGGTGTACATTTCAAACATAAGTTTGACTGAATTAATTTCACTATGCTCAGATTTTCACATGCCACTTCACAAAATCTAGGTCTTACTCCTGCAATCGCTATATATAAGTCATCTGAGTGAAAACACACCTCCTTTCTATGTAAATGTGGTTTATTATGCATGATTATTCATCTACACATTATTCAAGTTCTATTTTCCTGTTGCAATTAACTATAAATGCTCATGTAAAGTAGGCAGTAAACTTAATTTAGTAAAAAAAAAAATGTTTTTGCAAAAAACATTAATGTGCATTTTTTAGCGACCATGGCTCCAGTAATTATCAGATGATGGGGAATATGTTTTAAGTATGTATGGCCTGAGATGTACGAAAATGTAGTGAAAATGATTTTAATAATTAAATTAAAATTAATTAATTAAATTTAATTAATTAATTAAGCATGATCGTCCACCCCTAAACCTAGTCCTCAGTGGGCTGTAAGTAAACTGAAGTAAAACAAATAATATTTAATAAGACTAGATTAACATGAATACATTTCCTGCTGGAAGAAGAAAAACAATGCTTAAACTAGCCTTAATTGGTTTGATGGTCTAGTTTAGCTGGTTTAAAATGGTCTCCCAGACTGACCAGTGTTTTTATTGTTAACTAAAAATACAAATACAACTTTTGTTCATTGGAAAAAGTTGAAAAAATAAAAATATCAAATGAAAAACAAAAATTTGAAATGTTGCCTTGGAAACTAACTGAAATAAATCAAGTTTAAGTACTAAAATGACAAAAACTAAATAAATTTAAGCTGGAAAAAAAAGGAACGTCATATATGATCACCTGTCATGATACGCTGTCGGAAGGAACGATGGAGATGCGAAGTGGCATTAACAGTCTTTAATCAAGGAAACACAGGGGATAATCCACATCAGGAACAGGGGTAAACACATGTAATCTAACATGTAGACCCGACAAAAATAGAACGCAAAGCCTGAGACTTAAATACATGTCGTAATTAGAACTAACCAACAGCACACACCTGAATCAAATGAACCATCAATGAGAGGGAGAAACTGGGTCACAGAGCACATGGGGAGGGAAAACACAACAAAGACAGTCCAGGGGCGTGACATAACCATTGGGGAGACAGTGAAAGTTATTGTCAGAAAAAAGCAATCTTGAGATAAAATGTAACTACCGTATTGGCCCGAATATAAGACGACCCTGATTATAAGACGACCCCCCTTTTTCCAGATGTACCTTTTGGAAAAAGGCTTTTTAAAAACCAAATCTTGTTTTTTCTCAGTAAAACACATTTTGTCTTCAAATATTTTCATATTGCATATTTTTCCTATTTTAATTTTTGTTTTGAAAGTATGGTAAAAACTGGTAAAATGTACCAACAATCACATTTAAAAATATATACACTTTTTGATATACCATAAAAAAAAAAAACAGGTAGCCCATCTGAATTAGGACATTTAGGCTATCCATCTACTAGTAGCCTACCAAAATCTTATTAACAGTAGAAGTTAAATCTTACTGTAGTCTTCAAATCTGGGTACTGTCTTATGTTTTAAAATCACAAAGGGAGTTTGGTGCCATCAGGCTAAGGTGACAGTCACGACTCATGCAGCTGTTATGTTTTCTTTTTCTTTTGTTTTTACTCACGATCTTTACAACACGCATTACATTACGTATTTCATGGCACACTCGTTTTATGCGTATTTGGCGCCACCTAGTGTTGTGGGTGTATTATTGACATGTCAAAGTCTAGACCCTGAATATAAGACGACCGCGTTTTTTCAGATGTATTTCCAAGAAAAAAATATCGTCTTATATTCGGGACAATACGGTATTTTACATTTTAGCCTCTAGTTGTACGATTTTTGAATGAATAAATGAATGAATGAATGAATGAATGAATGAATGAATGAAAATAAGCATGAAGGTCCACCCCTAATGCAAAACAGTAACAAATTTCAATGTGTGCTTTGTTTTTAGCACAAAACACATTTACTTCTACTGGACGAACAAAGATTGAACAAAATGAACAAAATTGGGATGAGTTGATGAGGGTTGGTATAAAAATAATTTTGAACAAGAAAATTAAATTCATGCATACCATCTAATCTCATGTCTATGTTTTCCAATAGTGATACAACCCACCCCACCTGTTACAGTTTAGTACTTTGTTACAGCGCTTTGTACTTGACAGTGATTTATACAGTTGTAGATTTCTTTAGATTTCTTTTTGGCAGATAAATACTATATGGGACAGTTATATCAATGTTTGAGATAAATAGCGCAAAAATTACAGATGAAGAGGTTGGTTCCAAAACGTGATAAACACGTTTTTTTTTTTTTTAATTGAGTTCCTGCCAAAATGAGTATTGTACTCATAGGTAATATGAGTATTGTATTGTCGGTACTAAAAAAAAAAGTCAATTTTAAATTTTACGCAAAATGCGTTATTCGCCATGTTATTCTGTCATGTTTTCTCCCTATCTTTCCAAACCGTGACAAACACCAGTCTCCCTTCTCTGCAGAATGCGATACATCCGCTCAACCAATCACAGCGCACCATTCCACGCATTGTAAACAGTAACTGACAAGCTACGCAATATCACGTTCAAAATCGCAGATGAATCACCTTTGATTATGAACGCGATATTGCGTAGCTTGTCAATGATCTACGGCTCTGTGTATTAAATGCCGCTCCATCTGAAACCACGTGATGGAAATTTACTACTAATCACAGACCCGGCTTTACTGACGAGATGCGCATGACAATCGCATGTGATTTATCGTTCAGCCCTAAAAAAAAAGAATAATTTTGATGGCATTGATGAACCTGTGGTGGTTTCTATTAATATGATTAGTATTGACCAAGTTCAGAGGCTGTCATATGTGGATCAACTTACTTTGTTGTGTATTTTCAACAGTTTCAATAAGAAAAATAACTTTTATATTGATTCAATGGATTCATTGCATTTTGGAAAAAAATTATCAGTTTTTATGATAAATCTCTGAAAATCTAAATCTGGATTTGAATTTTTAATGTTATTATAACCTAAAGATGCTATGTGAAAGTTTGAAACAGAAAATAGCGGTTTTCATCTTGCCACTTTCTTGGTAAAGAAAACACATTTTTTAACTCAAATTAATCAAAATAGATTTATAGCGTTTTGGAACCAAACTCTTCAGATATTAAATCAAAAAGTATTACAAAAAGCAACCGCCATTTCAAAGAGCCAATTTGAGCCAAAGCAGTGTACATACAGTAAAACAATGCCAAATTGGTAGTCTGGTGCACTCAAACCTCAAAAAAATTGTGCCATGAAAATTGAGTTCAGCAATCATTTTTGGCCTATATTTGCATTGTTACCTGATTTGCATGATTCATTTAGTTAAGAGGTCTTCAACAGGGGGTCGACGGCGGTACTGTAGGGGATCTGCAAGTTATTGTTTTATCTAATATATATATATATATATATATATATATATATATGTGCTAAATAAAAATACACATTATTTAACCCACATAAATATGATACTACAGGCATGTTTTTATAGGCCAAGCTTAAAATTCAGCAATTTTACATTACACCATTATAAATGGTCAACGACCCCAACTTCACTAATTCAAGCACTAAAACACAGCAGATAGCATGCGCAAATAAACGACACCTTCAGCGGGCCTGATTCTATCTTTGTTTGTGGTAGACTTTCACACTGCGTCTGTCCTTCTCTCAGCTCCCCGAACAGAGCAGCGACATCCCAGCTCATCCGTGGAAAATGCCGTTACACCCCGCGGGGAAGAGCTTGTGATCGGCTGCCTGTCTGCATGATCCCCCCTTGAGCCCTGATTCTATCTCCACATTGAGCGAGCCATTAGCCAGATCTGCATGCTTAGATACACATGACTCCAAGGTTTCTGCTTTCCTTGGAATTAATGCAGCTTATCACTGCGCCATAAGTGTTGTCGGTGACATATAAAGCTTCCTGCACCTGAATGATAATTAGACGTTCTGTACGGTACACTACTCATGATGTGTCACAATGTGGAAAGTGGGTTTGTTGTGTGCGCTGTCACCTACTGTAACGTATGTGTTCATGCATGTTTGGGTGTGTGCGAAGGAAGGAGAAGGTGAGAGAGCGAGCTAGCATGTCTTGTTTGCACTCTCTTACATGGACAGTAAGTCTGGCAGAGGCCAGCAGGGGTTTGTGTGTTGCCATGGTAATGTGAGGCAGGCTTGAAAGAGCAGTGCGATTTGCCCAACAGGACATGTCTTAAATGGACCGAAGGAACACATGTGAACCTCTATTCCTCTCTCTCTCTCGCTCTTGCTCTTTTTCTCTTCAGTGTTCATCATCTTTATTTGCAGAGCGTTCGGCTTGTAGCACTCTTTGCCAGGTTATAATGTAATATATTAAAACCTCTCTGGCTAATGTGGCTGAAATAATATACTGTTATTTTTCCTGTTCATTTAATTTGATTTATATTTTTTCATATTTCAAGTCATGACCGTAGTGATTGTCGAATTTCTGTAAAAAATGTTAATAACAAAAAATGTGTGTTCTGTGCTAGTACGATTTGAGATGTGACAGGAAAAATACACATAATTAGGGCTCTGTAATTTAGAAATAATTATTTTTAATAAAGTGTTTTGTGATGTTTACACTCTAAAAAATTCTAACCTAAGGTAACCTAAAATGGGCTTCATGTGGTAAATATCTAAATTAACTGGTCTTATTAAAGTAAAAATAATATTTAATTAGACTAAGTTAATGTGAGTACAACATTCCCTGCTGAAAAACATGCTTAAACCAGCCTAAACTGGTTTGCTGGTCTTAGCTGGTTTAAACTCGTCTCCCAGCCTGACCAATGTTGCCATTGTTAACAAAAAATAAAACTACTAAACAAGTACATTCTCGCCTAAAAAAACTCTTAAAACTACATTCCGTGACACAAAAACAGTATTATTTCTACAATTACAGTGGATTTGGGTGTCCGCCATGATACTTGCTGTGAGAAATAGAGCAAAACAGAGTGATTCAAATGGTTGTCATTCTGTTATCACTAGAATATGGCACTCCTCTCAGCCAATCAGATTGGACCAAAAAGAACTGTGGTAAAAACATACATTAATATATTAAACAACATTAATATTATTAATAAATAAATATTATAATTGTGTATATAATAAACACTAAAATAACACTGAGCCCAACCTGCTGTTATAGCCTGACCAACTGAAAATTTCCCAAAACTCCTCTAAAACCAGCCTGGGAGACCACCTAAAACCAGTAAACTGGCTTAGGCTGGTTTAAGATATTTTTCTTAGCAGGGTTTGGTTATACATAGGGTCAAATCAAGGATCTTAGTCACTTTATTTTTGGGTGAACTATTCCTTTAAGACAACAACTGCACAATCTTTGACAGTAGGTTTGATTCTTCTATAAATATTAAGAAGGAATTTTTATTAGTATGTATTAATCGCATGATTTTTCCATTGTGCAATGAATTAAATCAACAAACGAACTAACACACTCATACAATTGAGGTAATATCTGGAGGAGAGCACTCTACCCTTTGGAAAATAAGCGAAAAAAGAAAGAGCAATTCTCACTCAAGCTTCTATTTATCACAGGTCAGTGTTTGACATTCTAAATTTGCTGAGACAAGAAGCCGCCGCAAACGTGGGCCGATACATTTACAAATCCTCGCTTGCTCAGAGATCTTTATTTAGAGAAATAAACAAGGAGCAAAAATGCTGAAATGCAGAAGAATGAATGTGACCTTTTCCAAACGGAATCAAGCCTGACATGCATTAAATTAATATCACAAATCAGTTTGAGCGATTTGCTTATTTTGTACACAATCATTTTAGTTGGCAGAATCTGCTCCGCCATGTATCCAGGCAACCGAGTCGTGCATTTGTGACCCCTTTGGGAATAATAGTGAAAGGGAAGATGTACATTTAAATTAGGTTAAAACGACAGTTTGTTTCTGCTCTACATTTCTTTTTATCACCAGCCCATTAACTCCTGTCAGGTCTGTCATTCCCTCAATCTGCTTTCCTTTTTATTAAGCCTCTTTGCCTGTCACACTGTACTTAGCGCAAACAAAGCCACGGAAGGAAGAATCCTCAAAAGTGGAGCATCGTCGTGATTGGGTTTGGGTTGGCGTGCAGCCCCGAGGCCCTGAGCGCGGACGCTGTGTTTTTTTTTTTTTATCGCACGTCCTTGAGACGTTTTCACACCCGGGCCTTAAGTGCAGCCACGCCGATGTGAACAGGTGAATGCACTCGTGCTGTGAAGCGTCCAGGTAAGTGGCCCACTTTCCTGTTCAGAATGGTGATGTCATGACCCGGTATTGAAAAACACCTGGAGAAACGAGCAGCAGAGTGTGAATGAGATCTGTCAGTCAGATGCACAATGCAACACAAGTTGACGTTTAGTCGCCACTGTCGGCCTGTTGTGAAGCTCTGTCAAAAATATGTTTTTTAAATAAACAAAAGCTTGAACACACTTCGCCTGCAACTCGTCTCTGGTAATCCACTACAGTTAAGCTGTGTGGGCCTGACAGGGACTCGGATGAGAGCGCTCCTGACTAAGACTGACTTGGGCCTATTCACAACAACGGAAAATTTTGCCACAAACAAGACTTGGAACATTTCTTTTCCAATCCCGTTTTCTCTCTCTCTCTCTCTCTCTCTCTCACACACAAACACACACACACACAATAAACATACATGTACATATATACATGTGTGTAAATATTGCCTTAGTACGGAGCCCCTAAAGGGACATAGTGGTGGAAAAAAATACGGGATGGAAGGAAAATTTTTTTTTTTAATCTTTTACATTCTCTCGCAAAACTTTTGTGTTCCCCGAGAAACATTGCAATCACTCGCAAAACTTTTGCATTCTCTCGCAAAGATAATAGAGTTCCCTCGCAAAGATATTTGCGATCTCTTGCGAAACCAGTTGAGTTTGGACAAACACTTCCTGTTTACTTAACAGCTTGCAGTGGTTCATACAGCTCAGTACATTCACAATGGAGTGGTTCTATTTTAAACTTGGACTGAATTTTAAACTAAGAAACACAGTCAGTGCTTATTTCAAGGCATGGTTTTGGGACATTCATAATGTACTAAAACAGTGACATTGGAAGACCAAATTCAGAAAAACACCTTATTAATAAAGCATATATTTACAGACCAGCAGAACAGCTCAGAATATGAGTGAATGCAAAGTTTCTCAGCGGAATGCAAAAGATTAGAAAAATAATTATTCCTCCCACCATGTCCCGTTAGGGGCTCCGTAGCCTTGGAAATTCATAACATAAAGAAAGTTCTAGTTGAAGTCCTAAACTTACTAAAACTGAAATAAAAATAAAGCTTAATAGAAACATAAAAAAACTAAGAAAAATGCACATAAAATTAGTAAAACAAAAATGAAAACTCAAAATAAAAAATAAAACCTATTTCAAAATAATTTTATTTAGCAAGGATGTATTACATTAATCAAACGTGACAGTAAAAACACTTACAATGTTGCAAAATATTTCTATTTTAAATAAATGCTGTTCTTTTGAACATCATCAAAGAATCCTAAAATAAATCCACAAAAAAATTAAGCAGCACAACTGTTTTCAACATTGATAATAATAAAAAACGTCTCAGGTTACATATGTAACCATGGTTCCTTGAGGGAACGAGACGCTGCGTCGGAAAATGCTTCGGGAACGCCTTCTGTGACCTCGCTCTAAATCACATGTGAAATCAGTCCAATAGCTGGGTGAGACGTCACGGGCGGGTGACGTCATGACCAGGAAGCTATAAAAGCACATGCGGCGGAGCCGGCGTCAGCTTCAGGAATGAAGCAAGCGCTGGCAGGGATGCCGGAAGTATGGCACCGAGACGCAGCGTCTCGTTCCCTCGAGGAACCATGGTTACATACGTAACCTGAGACGTTCCTCTTCAGGAACTCGAACTGCGTCGGAGAACGCTTCGGGAACGCGAATGGCCACGCCGCCAGACTTTCAAATCTCTGCCTAGTGTGGAAGCCTGCACAGCTAGGGTGAGAGAACAGAAGAGCCAGGAGTGGCTCACATGTCTAGACCGCAGAACCTGACGAAGGTAATGGGCGTGGACCAACCCGCAGCGTTGCAGATGTCCTGCATAGAAACACCTGCTAAAAAGGTCCTGGCTCAATATCTAGCTGTTATTTTGTTATTTTTAAAATAAAATATTTTGAAATTTCAAATCACAACCTTTACCAAATCCTGATTTACATTACAGCTAGCTGTTCTGCAGACTATTTTTGATGTGTTGACTCTGAATTATCCAAGTGGAACACATTGGTGGTGTTGAGTCCTCATTACACCAAAAAGTTTGAAAACATCACCAACTGCTCATAAATCAAAGCTCTTTCGTGAGAAAAAAAAGGTTATTGCAGACATGCAGAAATAACACTTCTAATGACATAACATTTCTTCAGTTTAAAATTTGAAGTGTTTTGAAATGATTTATGAAATAAGATTCATGAAAACACTCTCTTTGTATTCTCTAGGTTCTCTCTCTAGATTCTATATTCTCTTTCCTGTCAAATAATGAAACTACACTTCATTTTTCTATACATTTAAAAATACCCCCCCCCCAAAAAAAAAATAAATAATAATAATTGAGCTATTCGTTAAGATTTTCATGCAATTGTACAGAAACTTCATTAGTTTCTTATCAAGCATTAAATCATATTACTATATCAGACTACAAGCACTTAGCAGAGCCTGATGCCAGTGTAGGGAGTTAAATTCAAGGTTAACATTAATGTTCTATAACTTTAAATAAGATCTAGAGGTAATATCGCGAGAACAGAGACCCGCGATTAGGATCGCGGGAGAGATTGATCTAGACAGTTGTGAGAGCGTAGAGGGAGGGATGACACGCTCTGTGTAATCGGATGTGGCTGATTCATGATGTTTACCTCTTCATGTTTAATAAATCAAGTGTTATGATCTGCCGAGCTCCCTGTCGGTGTCCTCCTTGGATCAAAGCCAAGAACCCACGAGCCCATTATGCTCGCTCACCCTCACCCAGTCAACAGTACAGACACTCCAGTTATCGCAGACATAGCTCTCCATCGCCACCTCCCCATTCCTATAGTTCACCAAGGTATTACACCTCCCCCACACGACATGTATACTTCTCTCAGTCTCACAGAGACTCGCCACATCGGGGAAACGAGTAGAAGCTGTTATTGGGGGCCAAATGCCAGCTTCATCCCCAATAATGGTCCACTCTGATACAGTTGGTTTTAACTATCCTCCACCCACTCCTTTTATTCAAATTGCACTGGCCGGTACTGAACTCCATGCTTTGGTGGATACAGGATCAGGCCTATCTCTCATTACAGATGACTGTCGTAGATCCATTCCAGCTTTGTCTACGCAGTCTATCAGCAAGTCGAGGACACAGTTTAGTCGCCTCATCATTCACATGGGGTGTTATGCAGACACTTACGCAACTCTTTTGGTGATAATGCTGGTAAGAACTGTGACGCTCATATATAGGAACAACACGCGTTACACCAGTAACACCTGTCGAGGCTAAGCAAGTGTGGGCAAAGATAACCTGAGAAATCTTTCTTGACTTTCTTGTCATCATTAAAATTCCCAGGGCACTTCTTGCAGGAAAGCTAGGGTGATAACCTGGCACCTTGGACAAATTTCCCACTGCGGCCTATTGCTTATAGCCTCCTCCATCAAAGAGAACATTCTCCCCTGCCCTTCGATGATAAGTGGTGAGTGCCCATGGCCAGCCTAAGTACTTCTGCAAGCTTTACAGTGTAATTACATATGGAAGTGCCCAGTAAAAATAATGAACACTTTTATGTAATTGTGTTGTGGAACTGTCTGTGATTGTTGTTGTTGTTAATTATATTAATTAAAAACAATTTATTAGCAACATGGGATCCATAATGTAAAGCATTAGTATCTACTGATACTACAGCTCCGGCATTTCATGGATTTTTACTAAGAAATCACCAGACTGACACACTAATTTCTCACGGATCCTGATTATACCAAACTGTACAAGTGCCATTGATGAGTTTTCAAAACGCTGCTAAAATTGACAGCTTTTAGAGAAAAGGTTCATGCCACTTTACACTTGAGGGATCCGCAAAAGGCCATTTTCACAAAATGAAAGTATTCAAACAAGACATCAAATGTTCTCTCCAGCGAGGAAATTACTACAAGGTTTTATAGTGTTTTATAAGCTCTAGCAATTTTCAACCTTGTTTTAGGTGGAACAGCATTGTCTACGCTTTATGAATCTCTACTTTTAGAGAGTTTTTAAGCTTCAGCAATTATGAAACTCAGTAGAAGTCTAAAATGAAAACTCCAAAAGTATAATGATGCTTTAGAGCAGGTCCAAAACTCAGATCTGTTAAAATCTCCCCTTTAAAACTGTTTAGTGGTCACAAATATGTCATTTGCTGGGTGCAAAATAGCATCTACATTTTAAAAAGCTGTTATTTGCATCACAATACTATCTAATGATGTTTCCCAACATCATTTCTAAGGTGGCTCATTCAGTTGCAAGAACTTGTTTTGGGTGGAACAGGCTTATTGTTAAAATGACATGTTTTATTTACATTTAAATTATGTGTTCTTACAAACTATCTCAGAGAATTAAGTTCAAGGTTTTCTAGTTGTGGCACACAATTACTTTTTGCTGTGAGTAATTATGACAGCTTTGTTTTTTTTCCTGTGGTCCAAATATTCTCACTATAAACAACAATCTCTGTTTAAATGTCAAAACGCTTCCATATTTGGTTCTCGCCGCTCCAAGCCTCTCTTGACCCCCAACCCCTGCCAAGTCTTAATGGCCTTTTCTCCAACCGTAAGCAGACGGAATATTTACAATATACCTACTCTTCCTCTGTTTCTTCAGAAGAGCATGTCCAGAGTTCACTGTAAGGTCTGGCCACTTCTTATTCCGCTCCGTGAACATCCCCCTCATGCCGCAGGGCTGCAGGGTGTGTCAGAGGAGACGGTATGAAGGGAGGTCGACACATCTGGCTGTGTTCTGCATGGGTTGAAACTGCTGCAGGAAGGTGAGGATAAGGACATAGGCTTGTTCGTATCTGTTTTGTTTTTTTTTAAGTATAATGCTATTATTTAAGTTTTTAGAAAAGAAAACTTCTTTCTTCTGTGGAACACAAAAGATATTCTGAAGAAGGTTCAACATTTGACGTCCATTGTATGGACAAAAAAGCCACATAGACATTTCTAATCAGCTTTGTGTGTGTGTGTGTGTGTCTGTGTCTGTGTGTGTGTGTGTCTGTGTCTGTGTGTGTGTGTGTGTGTGTGTGTGTGTGTGTGTTGTACAGAATAATTTTTTGAAGTCAAGTAATTGAAATGAGATTTATACTTGAAAAAATATCTTATTTCAAGTTATTTCTTGAAATAAGAAATTTATTTGGGAAACAATACTGCACACGATATTAAGACTTGTTTTCAGATAATGTATTTTTAATACAATTGTGTTTTATCTTTTTGCACTGGCAGATTTTTCTTTTTTTAAGTATAAACAAGTTTAAAAAACAACAAGTGAAAAATATCTGCAGTAAGACTGGAAGACATAATAGACACAAAAAAACAAATCTTCATATCTTATGCAATGTTGCTTCTCCACTAAATGTATCTTGTTTCAAGGATTTTTAGATATTTTTTACTAGAAAACAAGTAAAAAACAAATAATTAAAAACGTATTAAAAAGTCATTTTTTGCCGAATGATATCTACATGCAGCAACACAGTTGAGGAGTAAAAGAAAGAAGAGGAGGAACATAATTTGTAAATGTTGCTAATCAGATTCAATCTCACATTTTAAGTGCCAGGGCTCAATGGCTGCATCTATACAGCATCATACGTTTTGTGTTTTGCTCTACAGCATTCAAAGCCACTGCTGGTTAATTAAGATTTGACAGATGAACTCGCACCTCTATTAGACTCATCTATTAATTAAACGTTGTGTCATTGTGATAAGACTTTAGAAAGTTATGGACGTCACTATGTTTGGTATTTAATTCCTGTCGCGGTTACAGGTGATATTCACGGTTATCTTGAGAATAGAAGAGCTGCTTGACTTTGGTTATTTGTTCATACAGATGGATATGGAATCTTTTAACAATTCCAGGGTTCTCAGAAGCAGAAGTTGTCATAGTTGGGTAAACTTCTACAAAATGTCCAAAAAATGTAATATAAAAATATTGATTACGTTGGTCAGAAAAAAGAACGATATAAAATTTGACATTACTCCCTTCTTAACAATTAAAATGTAAAAAACATTGCTAGATTTACACTCTTAACTTTCAGTGATCAGTTCTTAAAATATTTTTTTTTGTTTTGGTAGTGTGAAGAACATTTTAATAATCTAAAGAAACTTTCCATTATAAAGAACCCTGCGTGCGTTTGAAAAGTTCCATAGATGCCGTTAGATGCCAATAAAGAACCTTCATTTTTAAGAATGTACGATGTTATTAAAGGGATAGTTCATAAATGAAAATGTTGTTATTAATTACTAACCCTCATATCATTCAAAACCAGTTAGACCTTCATTCATCTTCAGAACACAAATTAAAATATTTTTGATGAAATCCGAGAGCTCTCTGACCCTACCTAGACAGCAATGCAACTGCCACGTTCAAGGCCGAGAAAGGTAGTAAGGACATCAGGTTTGGAACAACATAAGGGTGAGTAATTAATGACAGAATTTTCATTTTTGGGTGAACTAACCATTTAACTGCAGGAATGTGTCATCACAGTCTGTGAAGAGGGTTCATAGTATGAACAGGATGATTTGAGAGTCACACCAGATTTGAATCCCGAACACCGACTATGTGAACGCAGCATGCACACTCTCTGCTAAGCTACGATTCATGATAGTCCAGCATATCTGAAGCAACTGAATACAATGTTTGCTCAGAGTTCAGGCAAAATTTTGTGTTCAGGATACCCTTTCTCTTAAGGTGCTGCTCACGGCGAGGTGAAGGTAATGCCTTCGGAGACAGATAATACCCTGACACTGCGCTCCCAACACTTACCGTTACAACATCAAAGAGGTACGGATCATGTAAACACAGAGCACATTACATCAAAGCAGAAGACTTCATGTTTATACCCCCTGACTCCCTCTTCCTCTCTCTTTTCAAACACCTGCATTTACTCTGCAAATAGGGCCAGTCGTGGTTATTTTGTTTTTCCACTCTACTCGGCTCGGAAAACCATGCTCTGGCTGCTGGGGAAATGTTTTCTTTGTTCCCAGACGAAGAAACTCCTCCGAGTGCATTTGTGAATATTATCCAACGGAACATGCAACGAATGTGCAGAAGCACATAAAGTACCACATGCACTTGGGAACAGATGTACACGTGTTTCATATATTAAAGTCAGAGATAAACATATGCCGCAAAGTTGGAGCCGGTGGATTCATATATTATCAGGATGTTCCGCCGGTGGAATGGGATCATATCTTCAAAGCTGGTCCGGATTGACATTCAGCTACTTCCGAGAGAGTGTGTGTGATAAGCTGGCAAATGAGACTGTGAGAAGCATGCGATTCTGAAGAAAACATGTACGCAAACTTGATATCCTGCAAAACTAGGTGCGAACTGTTTGCAAAAGACAACAGGGTAACATGTATCACCAGTCAAGGATTTGTACAAAGAGCCAATTGTTAACAACTAATTACAGACGCTCACCTCGATCATAAATTAATAGTGTTCCAAGGGGCAGAAATAATCCTAACGGAAAAAAGCAGCTTAAAATGATACCAAACCTAGAGAAATGTGCAAATAGACACTGTTTGTGCTAATCCGCTAAATCTGTGATATTGATTCAAAAGCATTTTTCTCTTCTTTTCCTTTTCTCTTATTTATGACAAACCGCTTCATTAGACCACTGTATCGTTAAGAGGCTTAATATGCTGTTTCCTTGCTGGCTGTCTTCTCTGCGTTTGGTGCGTGGGTAAAAAAATGAGCATGATAGACACTGAAGCAGAGCTCTTTCACTGTTGGCCATGTCGGTTTGACGAGAGCCCCACCGCAGATCCACATAGATGTAATCCCACTAAACAACCCGATGGCAGATAGCCTAGAAGGTAGAAAACAAGCATCTGCTGAAGGAGTAAACAGCACGGCAGGGAAAGAGGTGAAACGTGGCTGGGAGCATGTACACAGACATTAAACATATCTCTGAGAAAGAGAGAAGAGACAGAGAGAGAGATCTCAAAAGCAAGATGACTAATTCAAACACCAACTACTTTGATATTCAAGTGAAGACATGTTAGGACATGTCGTATTTTTCTTGTTTCCGTGGTGGTAATTGCTGTGGATGACAGTGTGTGATGTGCAGGACTGCAGTGTTGAGGTAAAATCACTCGTACTAGCTCAACTAGCACAAATACCAATGTCATGGGTTTGATTTCAATGGAACAGGTATAACAAATCTGTTGAGCTGTTCACACAGGAAGCGTTCTTATGAAATCGAACAGATGCATGGAAAATCACAGGGAAGTTGACAAAACAGTAATACGTGTTGAAAAAGTTGAAACGTCTGTTTAGTATGTTTACCTAGGCCAATGATTAAAAAAAGAATAATTCCTCTTTGAATGGCTTATTAGATGTTTTGGCTAAAGCACGGTTTCCCAAATGGGGATTCACAAACTCTGTGAGGGAACTGTAGAGGGTTCATGACTAAAACTAATTAATAAAATCACGAGAATATAAAATTTAAATAAATAACATGACTGCATAATGAATCAAAATAAAGTGAAATTGTGATTATGGCTTAGCACAATTAACAAATTGCAGACAGTTGGCAAATGTTTCAGACCGAAGAGCGGCACTGTGTTCATTTACACACCAGCAGCTCATGATCTGATGGTTTCAGTGTCACTTATAACGTGCATTTGGACATGGATCATGCTTCAGGATCTCTTTATTTGCACATTTGTATAATTTCTAACATTTTTGTGAACATACGTTTTCAGCATTTTACCAGATTTGAAATGAGAAGCATCAACTATACACAGATTGTAAGGCTTCCCCCAAAATAAAAGCTCAAGGATTTAACATTTAGAAGTGAACAATTTGAGACATTAGTAACTTTAGTATTGCAAAAGGATAAAATGATTATAAAATAATTATTGTAATTTTTCAAAGTAGCATCCTATTATTACAATCGTTATATATTTTGTCTTGTTTTTTTATAATTAGAGTTTTAGTATACAGTATTAGTATTAGTATGCATTGAAATCAATAAATAAATACCACTTATAATAATAAAAATAATAATAATAAAACATTTTACTGACCATCAGAAATCTGTGCATTTGTGGATTATGAAATACAAAAAAAATATTAATCTAGTTGTAAGTTTGTACATTTATACTCTTGCTATTGTTATTTATATTATTTAATACAACTTATGTTCAAATCTATTAGTATACGTAGAAATGAAAATCAATATTCAATCAATCAGTAAATAAATACCACTTCAGATTTGAATAGCAATCACTTGCAAGCCAAATATAAAACTGTTCAAGAATAATGTGATGTTTTCTCTCAAAAACAACATTCTCCAACACTGGACGTTGAGGACACAGAGGTTATTCTGTCTGTACTCAAGCTGTTCTCAAAGTTGCCCGATGTCTAAAGCACAAAGTCACGACATAGAGGATTCATAAGTCGCTTCTTTCTAGTCTGATACTCTCCTGTCTGTCCTACAACCTGCAAACAGTTTCTGCCCTGTTAGCTCTTCCAGAGGGGAACTGAGGTGGGTCATGTCCTGAATCCGGCTGGAGGAGGGTCAGGCTTCTGCTTGACACCCCAAGCATCAAAGCATTACAGCTGAAGTCCCAAAAAAAACGCATAGAGGTTTAATGCATATTTTACAAAGCAGAACATAAATAATATAAAATGGATGGAATTTGAATTGAATTCACAGCGCTTAAAGTTTAGGCAGAATAGATGTCTGGAAAAAAAAATCCCCCCTCTGCCTGTTTTCCCATTGCCCTCTGTCTCTACTGACATGTTTTACCAACCTTTACAGGGCATCTATGCGCTGACTACCCAGCTTACATCTAGACTAGCTCTTCTTTAATTAACTCACATGATGTTCTGTTTGACCCGCTGTGCTCCGGAGGGGATGACGGCTCATGTTGCACCAGAGTTGGTAATTGTCACCTAAAAAGAATCATTCTTTCTTCTATCTAAATTAAGTAATCTCTCTTTTTCTCCAAATTAATCCACTCCATCTAAAACCTACCTGGCCCCTCCCTTTTACTCTATTCCTCATGCTCATTAAACTATAATGTGGTTTTAATCAGCTCATCACCTCTGGAATGGATCTGTGGAGATGATTTTCTCCTCCCAGAGGAAAACTGTACTGCTCAAAGGGTCTTTTATTGCACAGGAGACTTTAAAGATACGTTTCATATGAGTAGCAACATTGATGTTTCTCCTGCAGTTCCTATGAGAAATACAAACACTTGCATCTTCTATTGCCTGGATAAACAGACCGCCCGTCCCATATTACACAACTGGTTGAGCTAATGTGCATTTTAAATTTACAAGTTAAGTTCAGTTTAGAGAAAAATGTGCCACTCGTAATTTTATAAAAGCACTTACAATAATTTAAACTTGCATATTACCGTATTTAACCTTTTAAATGGAATGTATTTTTTTATTTATTATCATATTTGATCATCAGACATTTATGGCTCATTGTCAATGAAGCATGGAGAAAATATGGTGGGAAAAAAAGGCCCAAACTGAGCAAAAATATGCATTTGGTGCATTTTCTAATATTTATACAGCCAAAAAGTAAGAGTAAATAGCTTGTAATGTAAATAAATTAAATCTTTGTCCATACTATTTACATACAGAATCAGTTGTCACTCTATATTTCCTATTAATATGTCTTAGTAAGATTTTTATGTAAGAGTAGTTTATGTAAGAGTCTTATGATCAAAGCTTGTTTATTTTTTTTTTGTACAATATATATATACAACATATATTGTAATTAAATATAATGGTGATTGGCAGATTAACAAATAAATGCAATATTACTTTAAAAATCTGTAATTAATTCAAAGCAACATGTGAACCACAACCTGAAGGCAGATATTTACAATTATACTAAAAGGTCTTTTACTAACTATAAATGCATAAACTATCCATCAGATGAGAGAAGGCATGTGTACAACAGGTTTTATAGCAACATTTTGATCAGTATTTGAGTATATTTCATAAAAATTTGAGTATTAAATATGATATAGTAGGATTTATAGTGTTAACTGTAAATATGTGTAAATTATTGGCATTTATGGTGTTATGTTGTCATGGCAACAAAGCTTGAAAAGGTTAGTAATCGACTTTTCACTTTTAAAAAATGACGTTAATACACACTTTTTTATATCTTGTGGCTATATTTTATATGGATTTGCCCCATTCACTTCCATTTTAAGTCCTTCACTGTAACAGATTTTTGTTCTTTTCTTTTAAGAAAAGAAGCTCCAAGTGGGAATAATTTCTCTAGCTGTCAATCAATATTATGTCAGAAATGCTGTCTATAAAAGATATTCCCAGAATATTCCTTTAAGTGAAATACTCTTTCCTTTCTATTGAATCGCATTGTTGTCTACAAGAAGCAATTGAGATATTAAGATCCCAATTGTGATTTTTCTTTCTTATGGGCTTTTTTCCCCTCCTCTGTGAGTTAAATAACCACTGTACACCGCCTGAGAAAATACAAGGCCAAACCTTTCTTCACTGTTTTTGACCAAACTTATATCCGGCCCATAAACGAAGGCACCCAGAGGCAGGAAGTGTAAATAAAGTAAATTGCTATAGGATGCCATAACATGAGGCTGTTTGAAATAGAGGGTGAAGTGACAGTCATTTAAAAGCTCATCTGGCTGGGCTGGCATGGCGTTACTCAACAAGACAAATGGCTGGAGTAGTCAGCTTGCTGTAGTGGCTTCACCAGCAGCCAGAGGAAACCTACTTAATAGATATTACAAAGCAAAGCCAGAAAATTCTGCACTACTCTGCTCACACAAGCTATTTCTTAAAGGGGTCATATGATGCTGCTAAAAAGAACATTATTTTGTGTATTTGGTGTAATGAAATGTGTTTATGCGGTTTAAAGTAAAAAAAAACACATTATTTTCCACATACTGTACATTATTGTTTCTCCTGTATGCCCCGCCTTCTGAAACGCGTCGCCCATGTTTCTTTCCCTACAGTACCTCTCCTCTTTTAGCCATCTCGGCATGCTGCGTTTTTCTCTAAAGCTTTCATCACCTCTCCTCCCCAGCTGCCTTCAGCATCGCCTACACACAGCTGCCTCGAGCATGACTTCCCGGGCAGATGCTTCCTCTGGACACTAGAATAGAGAGAGTATATAAGTTCAATGTGCATGATACTGACAAGGACAGCGCTTTATATTTAACCGCAGTCAAGGAGGAGGAAAATATAGAGACTTCATCTATTATGGGGAAAGGTGTTACTTCAGCTATGGGCACTTTGGCCCCGACTAAACTTGCTTAAAACAAACTTTTCACACTCTCGCTAGTTTAACTTTCAACGGTGTATATATTCATACATCACAGGAGAATTTTGTCAAGTTTTCTGAAAACCAAGAATATTTCCAGCATATTTGCAATTCTTTATTGTGTTTAATGTTGATCTGAGATGGAAATGAAGATGGCAGAAATGACGTTTGGTACTCAATATTTTTAATCAAAGTAATATTACAGCGACCAAAGTGTTTTTAACTAAACCACCGTCAACAGGGCCTTCACAGAGTGTGCTCTTGAAGGGTTGCCATGTTCACTTATTATAAGTGATGCTTATTAACTCTTTCCTGGCCAAACGGAATTTTCCGTAATTCATGAGACAACGCTTCCCTGCCAAACACAAATTTTTGGGTTTCCGTGTTTTCACTGTTATACACTCGGGGGCGCTATTACGCATCTCCTGAAAAAAGTCTTGAAAGTGCCGATCAAAAACACAGACCAGGAAGGCGCAGAAACGAGCAATCTCATATGTAAGCATATGCATATGAAAAATAATGCGATCATCAACACTAACTGCATATAAATGAAAACTGCCTAATGTTACTGAGTGAAATGTCAATCCAGAAAGTGGTAAAGGCCTGTGCAAGCTTTGGAAGTACTGATGGAAGCCATCTACTGCTTCTTTGCTTTAATAATATATCCTGATCCAGTTTTTGAGTTACCTGAACTTGCGCGCAGCATAGTAAATACGGTGAAGAATTGTAGAATGACAGCATTTTGTTCATTTTTATTTTCCTAACCGTCAAACGAAGCTCATTAGTCGATCGTTAACCAGTAAGATTAGGATGTCTTTTGTTGTTGTTGTTTTAGTTTTATATGCGCAAATAGCAGCATAAAGACCATGAGGATTCAATCGTCGCATCATGCGCCTGCAGCGCTTCTGTGAAAGGAGAAAACATAAATTAAGTCTATAAAAGGAATAAAATAAATAGGATCACACAAAATATATAATAGGCTATAATATAATTAACAGATTAACAAAAGGAAACACTGTGCAACAAGTATAGGCTACGCTCGTTTTTGTGACACTCTTAATGCATTTTATTACTTTTCTTTATATCTTTATTTGATTTAATCCATCTGATCATACAGGCACCATCAAACTAAAATGCAGTCAACCAAACATAAAAGTTACACTGTTTATTTGAAAAGGTCCGCTGTAAAGCATGCAGTGCCCAAACAAACATTTTTGCGCATGTGAAGGATTTTACACGGATATTAGAACATGAGTGAAGTATAAAGCCATGTTTAGGCTACATAATGAATAATAGTTATGCAAACAAATGTTACAAATATGGCAAAAATGGAAACATTTGGATTCTTGTGGTATGAGACAGGCTCGTGAGCCCAATGCCATTTCAGTTTTGCTTGACATTTGTATGCTGTTTATAATGAATGCCACTATAGCCTAATTTGTTTTATTTTGTAGTTGAATATATAATTTTATAACTACGTATTTTTCATTCTTGTTCTGTTCTGAATACCGTTAAATTTTAAATATTTGTTGTAGAGTGACGGGAACTAAATAGGCTGTTTATATTTACGAGTATTTTAATATAGCTACATATAAATTACATAAATTAATGTAGCCTAATTATTTGCAATTACAAGGTTAACAGGTGTTTTTGGAGTAAGATCAATTTCTCTTTCATGAGATTACTTCCTCTTTTTGGCGAGATTGGCGGCATACGAATATTTCATGAATCACACGTGAACTCTGTAAGTTGATTTGTGCGCACGGATCTGCGCTCGTTTCTACGTTAGATTGATAAATGAGACCCAATATGTTTATACTTTTGGCATAAATTGACAATTGCAGCTTGATTGGAGATTAAACAAAAAATGTGAAATCTTCCTTGATTTCCCTTAGTTTTCTTCACACATTACATATCTCATATTTCATTTCAAGCAGCCTGTCCACTGACAGTTTTGTTTCCATGGTAACCGAGAACACTAACTTATGAAAAAACTTTATTGTGGACAAACGGTTGGTTTTAGAAGGAAATAGCACAACAACTGAGAAATAGTCACCGGTCTCTATATGTGTGTGTGTGTGTGCGTGTGTGTACATACACACACTCATAAGTATATGCTTTCCCCAATACAGTTGCAAATGGACTTTGCTTTTTCATTTGAAATTTGGCAGTCACTGTGTGTTCGCGAAAGCGAAAATGCAAATGGTAATGCAGGATTTGCAATTGCATTTGGATTATGTCACAATTTATGCATCCACATAACGCAATTGAAAATACAATTTGCTATTCCTTTTGAAAATAGTCCGGAATATCCTTCCATACTCCCCTCTCTTAGTTTAGAAGCATGCAACAATTTTAAGACAAATTTGAACTGTTTTCGTATGATAAGACCATGTTTATCTCTTAAAGGGGTCATAGGATGCCCATTTTCCACAAGTTGATATGATTCTTTAGGGTCTTAATGAAAAGTCTGTAACATAGTTTGGTTAAAATTTCTCAATGGTAGTGTAAAAAAACACTTTTTTTTACCCTGTTAAAAACAGCTCTTTTCAGATCAAGCCGTTTTTGTAGCATTTTCCTTTAAATGTTAATGAGCTATGCTGACCCCGCCCCTCTCTTCCGAGCTGCTCTCACAAAAAAAAAAAAGCACTGGGGGGATTTTTATCATTATAGGGTGGTTGTGTACATACACTGCCAACACACATTTCAGTTCAAACAACTTGTAAAAGTGCATGTAGCATCCTATGACCCCTTTAAAGCAGCTTAAATGTTTATGCATGCTATGATATTATCACTTATGACCTATTGTGCGATAATCTGGGGTCAGGCTTCCCAATCAGTTGTTAAGCCTGTAATGTCATTATACAAACAAACTTTAAATGTAGTTGATCAGAAACCAATGAAATGGCATCATTGTCAAATTCTTCAAAAGTATTATTAGTTTGTTTTTTTATAATCTTTTAAAGTTTTCATTTGTAAAAACAGTATTTAAGTGTATATATGGCCTTGCCCCTGATGTAATCTGTCAGTTGATACAAAAATTCAGTAGCAATGGGGCAAATACCAGAGTGGCAGTAAGTGGGAATTGTAGAGTTCGGAGATGCAGAACTACTGTGGGTCAATCATCCTTTTCAGTGAAAGGTTCACATCTATGGAACAGTATGCCTGTTGATTTAAAGTTGCAACCAGATTTTAAAGTTGTCTCTATAAAGCTGAAACAATAGCTGACATCTTTACAGCGATGTGAACATTGAGTACCTTAGGCTTATACAGGCTGGTTAAGTACATTTTCCTTCTTTATTCAGGTTGATTTACATTTTATGTTTGTGACTTTGTATAAAGTTACATATGTGCGTAGGTCTGTTAATATGCCATTGTTGACTGTTTAGGTACAACATATACATATATAGTTATCTGTATATACACATGTTATTTGTACTCGTTTTGTTCCTTGTGATGATTGTTTGTTTTTTTAGTTGCTTGTTTTGATTTGATGTAAAAGCCTAACCAGGGACGAGAGCTGCAAACTAGCTTTATGCTACATGCCCTATGTACACGGCATCGGTTATCTGTGTGTAACAATGCCTAGTGTATTGTCCCTGTTAAATAAACAAAATAAATACAAATATTTTTAATAGAGTCTATAAACATAAACTTTATATAACATAACTTTATATAACATAAATTAAAAGGCGTTTAAAAAGGCAAAATAAATGATGGCATGGTAAATATTATCTAAAACAGCTGATGTTCATTTAAAAGGCAGAGTAAGTGATTTCTGGTAGCCAATGTTGATATCTGAAATCACCAAAACAAACACGCCCCTACCCCAAAAGGGTCTTGCCCCTATTTTGATAGCTCCGCCCCACATATACCCAGGCAACGATTAGTTCTGTGAAACAAAGCAAACCAATGTTATACCGTGTCTACGGATGTGAGCGGCGCGGCGCAACAAATCCCCAACAGAAAACTGCTGCTGGGTTCTATTTATGACATGCTGACACAAATTTAAAATGGTTTTCAACGGCCGTTTGATCGCGTCCAGTGTAGGCAGACTTTAGCTGTTGTAGACACGGTGTTACTCACCTATTGAGAAGAAACAAAGCAACCTCGGCGTCAGATCGCAGGTATCCGCTCCTTGAGTTCTCTCCAGCGCTGGAAAGCTGATCCGATATTTACACGGGTCCTACTTCTTGCCTTATCGTTCCGCAGACGTTTTCCTCTTTTGTTTTTTATCTGCCATCTCTATCTTTCTGTCGCTCGGCTCGGCTAATGTCCGTCCCATGCACTGAAAGCTCTCTCCTCCACATCACGAGTAGACATGCCCCTTATTGCTGATTGGCTACAAGTTTGTTTTGCTATTCGGCCCGAATCAGTTTTCTAAAGTGTTTTTGAAAAATCACATACCCTGCCTTTAACAATTGTTTTTAAAAAAGTAAAAAGCATAAAAAAGTGCCCAGATGCAGATGTTTGATGGATTTGTGGAATCAAATCTGTGTATGTGTGTAAGGGAAGAAGAAGGTTGTTGAAGATGTAGGGGCTATTCGTGATAAGGGGGTTGACATCAGTTGATAACACCGTGTGTGAGCCAAAACACCAGACTCTTTGAGCTGTCAGTCAGGTTTACGCACACACCCACAATCCCACACACACACACCCCTCCTTCCTTCTCAAACCTATCTGAGATGTCAGATTGGATAGCTAATAGCCCCATCGATGTGGAAATAGCATCTCAAAGCAAATAAGATGCTGATGTCTCTCAAACAGGAAGAAAATCAATTACACACTGTTTTTAGTTTTGCTGCTCTGAGACGTAAAGGCCAAACACAATTATCAACAACACAAAAACAAATACAATAACTGACAGAATCACATGAGCAGCTATCTAATAGATGTCAAATGGAGACTGACCAGCAGAAAGCAATTATATTACATAAATCAAATACCACAACAATGTAGAAGGAACTGCTATCAAATGGCATTTTCTTACCTCAGATGGAAACAGGCTTTGCTGATAACTTGTTTACATTCTGAAGTTATCATTTTACCTGTACAATAAGAGATAAGTATAAAAAAAAGAAAGAAAGATATTGAAACAACTTGTGCAAATTAGAGTTAAAGGACCTCTGGTCAGTCTTTTAATTTTGCACATAACAAGTGTTAATGTCGCTGTATCTATTTATTACATCTATATGGAGATGTGTAGCTTTAATTACCTTACATTGTATTTTCATTTAAGCCTGATTATATTGCACGTTTATAGAAACAGGCTTTGCTGATAACTTGTTTACATTCTGAAGTTATCATTTTACCTGTACAATAAGAGATAAGTATAAAAAAAAGAAAGAAAGAAATTGAAACAACTTGTGCAAATTAGAGTTAAAGGACCTCTGGTCAGTCTTATCAATGCAGAGTTAATTTTGCACATGACAAGTGTTAATGTCGCTGTATCTATTTATTACATCTATATGGAGATGTGTAGCTTTAATTACCTTACATTGTATTTTCATTTTAAGCCTGATTATATTGCACGTTTATACTTAAGCAAAATCGGCAGCCATTGGCGTGACATTGCTCCGCCTCCTAAAAACACTAATGTACTTCTCTTGTTAAAGTATATTGTGCTTTCACATCTCTTTTTTTCAGGATATTGAATGCCTTTTTCCCCTTACAACTCTCTGTTTAACCTTGTTCTTGTTTCTTCGATTGCTCTTTTTATTTTGACTACAATGTTTAAATGTGCTCAGCACCCTGTTGTCCTTATTTGACGCCGTCTTGTACAGCATTGGACTTTGTGATTTGGATCATGCAATAAATTCTTTGAAATGTGATCTTTTCACATTTTAATTTCTATTTCTCCTAATGATATTGTGCTACAACAATGAAAATTTTGTAGGCTAAAACCTGAAAATGAGTTATGGTTCCATCGTCCCAAAGAGTTAGTGTTTTTTTTTTGTTTTGTTTTTTACGGGTTTTTGGTGAAATGCCTGATTAACACAAGCTCAAGATATTTTCATGGTTTATTCTATGATACAAAATACATCAGTAATACCCCCTTGTGAAATTGTAAAGCTTTTACTTGCCTTAAAAAAGACAGTTGCTAACAAGTGGCTAAATAGGACTACAAAGGTTTCAAGGACATTGAACGTTATCATTAAACACCAAACAGAAAAACTCATCTACTCACTATTTTCTGCTTTCACAGTCTCACTGCATTTATAACCACGTTCTTGCAGACTATTCTAACTCAAACTTTAAGGAAAAAATAATGTTTTTTTTTTGTTTTTTTATGAAATTGAAATAGTTGTTGGAAGGTTAATGGTGGCGACATTAAAATCATGTGACCGTAGTTAGTTTATAGGCCAAGTTCAGCTCTTTACTTCTGCCGATTGTATTTAGGCTTCAAAATGTATGACATTTGTTTTCATTTGTAAATATTATGATGAACAAAACATGTAAGAATCATATTTTGTTGGTCACAGCGCTTTCTGCTCTGCAATAATCCAAAAGCCAATGGCAAAATCCTATTGGGTTTTTGTCGAAGGAACTATGGTGATGTAAACTTACAGTTTGGAGAACTCTTTTACTTAATATACATAAGTTTAAAAAATAAACACTGTATCTTTTCACATAGAGACATTTTATTGATCATAAACATTAATTTTTTACCACCATTTGTGGTACAGTCATCATGAACAATACATCAAATTGTCTGGAAACATCTTAACAGTCACACGGAACACCATGCAACCATGTAGCAATGCCCTGGTAACCACCCACAACACCTTACCATATGTAGTTGTCAAGAGTACATCTGAAAGCATGACAACACAATAAAAAGACATTATCTGATTTGTCCTAACATGTTCTTGGTACGCTTCCAACATTCAATCCTATTGTTTGGAGGTATCAACTATAAAACACTTTAGTTGCAATCAGCAGCGCTTTCGATGCAAATGAGCTCTTCTGTTTTCAAGATCCCGTTGTGACCAGAACAAAGACAATGATGACAACAATAATGCATGTTGTTCCATCAATTTCTCTTCTGGTATTTTCGCTGCAAGAATAGACACATAATCATTCATCTGCAGTACACCATTGTTACTGTGAAAATTCTAATCGTTCCCATTACAGATTGTAGCCCACTGATTTAGAATGGACATAGAAGCCAGTTATAATTACTTTGTGATATATGGGGGTTATTATCCCATATTGAACACTATAATACGATAAAAGGCCTCCACGCCATCCACCTCTGTCGCAATCTGTGGGGGCGTACGCCGCCTCAGTGCATTGAGGTGTGACAGACCTTTGATGAAGGACTTCATTTAGACCTGTTTGTGCAGTGGCTGGTCAGTCTGAGCTGGAAGAGGCCTGCAGGGGATCGCGTCAAGAGACCTCTCATTAGAGAGAGTGAGGCATTATGGAGTCTTCAAGCCCATTTGATGGCCACATACGGTTTTAGTGTTTGCTTTTGAAATTTCTGTGTCTCGCTGGGGTAGATCACAGGAAAGTGCCGGTTAGATCGCAACAACATAGAGTCGAGGGGATTATGCCACCTGTTCGTGGTGCCAGGACTCATATTGGCCACTGCTCAGTTTAAGTGAGGACAAATACTGGCCTCTGGCGAAACTGGCAAGTTTAAATAGCACACTTGCCATTGGAGAAGATGGAGACTTCCAAACTGTTACATAAAAATGCATTACGGCCCTGAAGCTGATTCAATCTTTACCTTATGTGGGAAAATGAGAAGGAATTGTCTACAATTTTGAGCAGCATGGGCTAGCACAATGTTCTCACCAATCCCAAAATAGCTTATCCCAGGAGAGAAAAAAAAAAGAAGTTACGATACTAATTTTTTTTTTAATTCATCAGCATTGATATTGGATATTTAATTATGGATGCTCTTTTTTTTGTAACACTTTAGAATAGGGAACACATATTCACTATTAACTAAGAGTTTTCAATGAACAAACTCCTAATTTGCTGCTCATTAATAATTAGTAAGGTAGTTGTTAAATTTAGGTATGGGGTTGGATTAAAGGGATCTAAAATATGATCATGCAGAATAAGGCATTTGTATATGCTTTATAAGTACTAGTAAACAGTCAATTTGCTAGTAATATGCATGCTAATACAGAACTAGTTAACAGTGAGAATTGGTCCTTAAAATAAAGTGTTATCAATATGAAAATATACTAATAATTCATTAATAAATAAATAAATCATTAGCAAATATCTGTTTATTATGGAAGCCCGTTTCCGCCACTGAATAAAAAAAAAAAATGGTAATTGCGATTTTTTTTTATCTCACAATTCTGACTGCATGATACAAACTGGCAATTCTGATTTTTTTTCTCAGAATTGCGAGATATAAGTTGGCAATTCTGACTTTTTTTCTGTCAACTGTATGGTATAAACTAGTAATTGTGAATTATAAAGTCAGAATTGTGAGATATAAACTCGTAATTACTTTTTTTCTCAGAATTGTGAGTTTTATATCTTGCAATTCTGACTTTATTCTCAGAATTGTGAGATACAAACTCGCAATTGCGAGTTATAAAGTCCAGTTCTGAGGGGGGAAAATACTTTATTATGCAATTATGACTTCATTTCTCAGAATTGTAAGATTATATCTCACAAATCTGAGAAAAAAGTCAGAATTGCGAGATGTACAGACAATCTTCCAACACTCTTGAAGATAAAACTTCTTGATTGGCATCTATTATTCAATGAAGAACTTTTAACATCCATGGAAGATTTCCAATTGCAATTGGTGCAATTTCCATTGCACCAAAGGTGGAAAAAGCTGTTCAGATTAGTAAAATATTGTTTGCACTCAGAAAATGTCCCCACCAAAAGGATCGTTTGGAAACCCAACCATGGTGGTTCCATGGACTTTCTGCAAAACCCTCCTTTTGTAACCTTTATTTTAAGACTGACGAATGTATTGGAAATAGGAGACAGCATTGTGTCTAGAATGAGGAAAGTGCATCACGTGCAGTCATTATGATAAGACATGAGCCACTAGGGAAAGGAGAGAGACAGATAACACCAATATTTGTTTGCTAACTAACAGTAGAAACATAATGCTACCAGCGCAGTTTCTTTTCGAAGCACCATTGTCTGAAGCACTCTAATGAAAAATAATTATTTTAGCTTGTTCTCTAAGTGAGAATGTGCAATTTTACATTGTGTTGACTAATGTTCTTTTGGATGAACGCCACGCACATTAATCCTTGTCTTTGCATTTAACAAAGCTAAAGGTTTATAATCATCATTACTATTTATTCATTTACATTTTTCAAGCATCGCTTCAGCAATTTGAGCTACTGTGAAAATTAGTCCTCCACTGAGGTAGCCAAGACATCAGCTCTGTTCCAAAACCTAGTGAGCTGCTTCTGTATAGGCAGCATTTTAAAGCATCATAGGCACACTCTCAACGTGAAGACTGCTCCAAAGTGTAATTTATTAAACTCAAACTTAATTATGCTGGCTCCTAAGACACCATCTTTTGCCCAAATGGAAAGGCAACATCATATGTATCCTTCACAGAGAAAGTATTCTCAGAATCCACTGAAATGAACAAAGAAACAAAGTTGATTATAAGGAATTTTTACTTCTTTCAATACTGAAAAGTATAAATAGTTTAAAAAACTGACTTTTTAACCCAAACGTCCTGTATGCGATGCACATTTATGCTAATTTAGTCATTCCTCTCATGCTGTGTGAATTTAAATCAATTGTGTTTTGAGTTGTGTGGTTCACTGTTGCTGCCTATATTAGTCACTTATGAGGTTTCATTTCAGTTAGAATGATGCCTTAGAAGGGAGCTGCCTATGTAGTTATTAGCAGCTCACATGGTTTTCAAATTTTTGTAAAAAATGTTCATAGGTTTATAGTGTTTTTGCATTGCTGCCAGTGATTTTTGTCTACTGCATGTGGAATAAAACTGTTCAGCATTCTGACACAGCAAAGGCAACAAGCCCTCGCAGAGAAACAGCCAATGTCGGTGATTTTTCTTACATTATATGATCTCTATACTTTCAAGGCTTTCAGATGATAGGGTATTTGATGGGATTGTAGGAATTGTTATCTGTAGAATGTGCGGCTTCTGTCCATAAAGTCAGTCGGCTTGAAAAGCAAACTCGCTGAGTTTTCAATCATTATACCTGCTCTGTTTTATTCAAAGTTTTCAGGTGAAGATCAGAGGTTTGGCAGTCATGACAACTCACTATGTGTTCTGTAGAAGTCTAATAAAACATTACAGAGTGTATGTATTCTGCAGAGTGTTTATTATTTATTATTGTAGCACAGCATCTGCAGTCAGTAAAGGGGCCTTCATGCTGACAGTGATCGACAGAGACGAAGTCATTCATTTTCTATAAGAGTTTGTGATTTCTGGCAGCGCGAATGACAGTGCCAGTTGTGGGCGTGTCCAGCGATGTCACAAAGGTGATACAAGTTTAACTTTATGCAAATTAACAGCAACTTTATGCAGCAGCTACCAGTACAAATGAAAACAATGGAGTTCATGTGATCCGTCAGTAGAGAGTGATTTCATTGTTCTATGATTTGTCTGTGCTCACGTGGTGCGATATAATTATGCATGGAAACTATGTTAGAAATTGTCAGCATTGAGTTTGATTCATGCATTGATAATTGTTCATCTTGTTCCTGATATGATGAATTATGCACTACTGTAATTTATATACCAACACTTTCGCCTCCAGAATGAATTTTGAGCAGGAAGAAAACAGATTTTGTTTAAAATAGAATGAAAGCTTCTTTTTTTTTTTTTACCAGCAAACATCTCATTTAGACAGACAGACAGAGAGATAGACAGACAGACAGAGAGATAGACAGACAGACAGATGATAGATAGATATATAGATAGATAGATAGATAGATAGATAGAGAGATTTTTAAAATTACAATTCTTCAATTCTGATTTTTTTCACAACTCTGATAGTTACATAGCCCGCCAATAATGTGAGCACATCCAGCAGTAGAAACTAGTGACCAACAGTATAGTGACCCGATGACCTCCAATAATAATATCTCTGTCAGTGTGAATGGGGCATTAAGTGGTGTTTTTAGGGGCCGGCAGAGCTGAAAGTGGTGGGTCAACCAAAATATAGCTTTTACATAAGGTCAACAAACCATCTGAATACCAATGTGCCCTTACATTCAGAGATCCATGCGGCACTACTAGCTAAAAGTGTTTGGCCTTCTCTTAACATTACTCTCCTGTACCGTGTTCAAGGCTGGATCCAACGCTTCGAAAGCTGCAATTTTATCAGGTTCCTTGGGCAGGAATGTCTTGTTCTTCATGCACTGCCTCTATGCTGTCATAAAGCTGTGGGGTTGACCCTAAAATGTGTAGAAAATGTGTTGACCCTAAAATGTGTAGAAAAGGTTCCTGCCTGGTTTTGTTCCTAAGCCCAGTTAATTGTTCCCTGCGGTCTTGTAACGTGAATCAGCCTCAGGGCTGAAGCTTTAATTCACACGAGTTTCTCAGAAACAGAGTCGTTTTAATGTGTAAATGTCAGTTTGTGGAAACAAAAAATGCCCACACATATTATGCTTTTCTATTCATTACTAAAATCATCAGCGTGATAGTCAGAGATAGAAAAAGAGGGAAAAAGAGTGAGTTTCAGCAGCAAAAGAACAATGCGTATGTCATCCGCATGCATATTCTGTGAAGTTGACTGTGAGGAAATGTCAAAACCATCTCATGCTCTAAAGAGGAGAATAATCAAACTGCTCTGCTTGTGAAATAGAGCACTAACCAAAGCAACTCCTCTGCACCCCCTCTGAGTTTGCTATGCCATTATGCAGTTTTATCCCCTTTGAATATTTCTGAATATACTGATTGACAGTGGGGGGTGTCATTATCGCAAACTGTGTGAAGAATGAGTCACTGCTATTACACAATCAAAGAACAAAAGAGGGGTGATTTTAAAGTCTCTCACCTTTCATTAGAACAGGTTTCAGGCTATACAAAACCTGGATGTAGACTTTCTTTTGTGAGACAAGTTGCTTCTGTCTGGAGTATTTAACAGAATTCTGTAAAATATGTCTTTACTACTGTTTGGGTTTCTAACACCACTTCAGCGAGGGGCAAAAAAAACCTAATTTAATGGCAAGGTGTCTTTTGTTACCTTTTTTTGGCTGTAATGCTTGTAAGTAGGGCTGCACGATTTGGGAAAATAAAAAAAAAACAACTGCAATTTTTTGCAGTATTTAATTATAAATTAATAATTATAATTATAATTGATAATAACAAATATACTATTTTTCTAACCTAATTGTGCCTTTTTCATCACACAGCCTGTGGCGTCCAAGAGCCCCACCTCCTCTCGCTTTACGCGTCCGCCTGCGCGCGCTTCTAGAGGGGAACAGCGCGCGGTGCTGAGAAATCTCTTCGCTCACTCTCTCACATGCATAGAAATGCGGGATTAACCCTGTGCGGAGAAGATCCCTGTGCCAAAAACTGCGTTGATAGTCTACTTCTGAGGAAAGCGAAGGGGAAAAACCCGACTCCATACGCTCTACCATGTACTGTTACATTTTTACATTATTTCCGGTAGATTACGCTATCATTCCGTAACGAATAACGAGTGTGATCAATTTTGTGAGAACCTGTACTCTCCTAAAATGAGTGTTTGGGGATTTATGGACTGAAACGAGGGAAGTTGCTGGCATTAGAACTGTTCCTGTGTTGAGAAACAACAGAAAATACATCTCAACACCCATCATCAGCCGTAATTTCTCATTCATTAACACTTAAATGAGTGCCGACGTTATCAAACTGACGCGGAGTCGTGGGAATGGCGAGGAAAAATAACGCGGCCACTTATGGATTGGTTTCCAACGAAAGGATTTTATGTTTGCTTGATGTCTGGATTCTTTAAAGCAGGTGTTTAGGGGTCCGTGTAACCACGAAGGAAGCGTCAGCTGTAGTTGATCCTCAGACAAGAAGCCTCATTCTCGACAGGAAAAAGTGATCAACGAAGGTAGGCAACGAACTTTATTGACGCCACTAGAAAATGAATAAAGCTGAGGGGAATGTTCGATCTGTCGATGGGTCATATTTAAATATTCGATACACGGCTGTTTGCCGTTGCAGAAACTATAGTGATTTTGAAAGATTACGTATCGATGTCAGAGAATTGTGTCAGCCCTTGTTATTTAGAGATTCTGACCACATTTAGATTTAGACGGGGTTTATTGTGTTGCAGAATCAATCGGGCTGTTTAGGTTTACATACAAATAACCAAATGACACTTGTTTGTTGCCGCTAGTATTTAATGCGACGCGAATTCACGAATCGTATGTATTAGTGCAGTAAACGTTTTGCAGATCTTTTGGTGCGTATTTAAGGTACCGAACATCTAGTCTTACGAAAACAGCTGCGATGAAGATAGTTGACGAAAGACCAGTTGAATGTGCTGTTTGCCGTGCGCAACTGCAAGTCATGTATAACATTTAACGATTATCGTTAAAATCTCGCCATCTAGCCGCACTGGGTTGGATTGTATTCCACAGGGCTGCAGATATAAAGGAAATCGCAGTGGAGCGCCCACCTGGGCTGGCTGGGTCAACAGCAGGATCAGTGTTTGGTCAAATCCCTGTAAGACTGATTACAGGATTCCCCCATCCACCATCTCCACCCACAACCCTGTCTGAGCTCCAAGGAAAGGATGGTGGGCATCTACAAAGTGGGGTTTATAAAAAACAAAAACAAAAAAAATATTTCATACCCCAAGTGAAATAATAATAATAATAATTATTATTATTATTATTATTGCTACATATATGATCACATAGCAATAACAAAAAAGAAAACTAATAATGCACTTAGAAAATAAGAAATGATTCTACTCCTATTGATCTTGTGCAAAGGATAAAAATAGTGCATGGTCTTAAACAGCCATTACTGAATTCATTTGCCTGTAAAATGACCCAGCGTTTGTCCACAGGGAAAAGTATGGCTAATAATATGGGTAACTGATTTAATTGGACTGAGCTGAAATGCTAAACCTGTTGAACCTGAATGAATGCGATAACAGATGATTTACAGCACTGCATAAAAATAAAAGGTCACAATACTTCAGGGAAAATAAAATGTCTGCATGAACTATCAGTCTCAAGAGCAGAGCGAAAATGACTTCAGAACTTGTTTAGGGTGGCTTTCATGCATGTTCATTTCTGAAATTGTTGCAGGCATCTTGTGCAGTGTAAGCAAGGCTTGAAATGTACAACTGAGGGTTCTGTCTGAAAGTGCTTGTGCTGTATTTTCAACAGACCTCTGGATATTCTCAGTACTGTGTGAGATTGATACACTGGCTGAATGTGGCTGGCTCATTTAGATTGTCTAGGTGTTTACCAGCGTTCACTAGGGAAGTAATACATAGTGAACATATGCTCTGCTCTTTGCGTCTCCACAGAGTGTAACCAACTGATGTCTTTGAAACAAACCCTACAGTTAATGTTTTCATCAACATATTTTTCGGCACTTACACTTGAGTTCAGAGCTATTATAATAACCTTTTGTTCATGAGGCAACCCCGAATAGCTAAAAATCAACAGCACTTAAATAGTTTGTTGAGTGTTTGTAAACTCTTATCAGGATGAGATGAAGTGCTTATGCTCTTGGGGTATTTGAAGAGTCTCTTATGTAAAGCGTGTTTCCATGTTTTACATTTTTAACATTATTTTTATTATGATTTGCTGGATCCATGTATGCATCTGTCAATTTATTGTGGCTGTTGAGGGAGTGAAAAAAATATAATTATATAGCTTCTACAACCTGTGAAAGGTTCTATGAAAAAGCAATCAAATGATCC
>NW_015656630.1:3521312-3549807 GCF_001515625.1 Sinocyclocheilus rhinocerous
AGCACACCTCGCTTTTCAGACCGATGAGCTTTGTAAAAATCGACGCGTTTCAGAAAGGCGGGGCATAGAGGAGAAACAATAATGTACTGTATGTGGAAAATAATGTGTTTTTTGAACCTTAAACCGCATAAACACATTTAATTACACCAAATACATAAAATAATGTTCTTTTTAGCAACATCATATGACCCCTTTAAAGTCTATAAAAAAAAAAAACAATGCACCAAAACTCCACAAAATTGCATTTTCTCCACTAGCACATAATGCATGGGCCAACATATTATCACCGTTATGAGTATTTTCACATCTGTAGCAGGAGATCCAGTGTTCCAGTCTCACTGCATTACTAGGGTCCACCTTCCCACTGCCATGAGCGCAAGTTATTGCCTGGGCCTTCAGAGGCTGTGCTTTATGCCACAGTCCCTAATCATGTTTTTACCCTATACACTATCAGCACAGCTAAATCGACAGGAGGCTGCCCTGCAAATGCAAAAAGAGGACACATCAATACCTGGGCAATTAGTGCATCAATACGCTGCACTCCAAATCTTAACAGATACGAAGGAATTGGATTTCTGATTGGATTTCTATGCATTCTTGTGTTTAGCTATTTTGTATAACACTTATTTACTTTCCTTTGGATCATGACCGCTTGCAAAGCCTTTATCGATTCTGGTTTGTCTCGTGCTCCATTCTAGATGTGACATGGATGTTTTGCATATAAACATACAGGGACTTAAAAGACCGCAGCATTAAGTGCCCCAGCTCAATAAACTGTCTGATGTCATTTAAAGGCACAACGTCTTCTCACTCAGGAAATAATTAAACTCTAAAACTATTTGGTGCTTAAAAAGGAGAGAAACCTGGATCCAGGGGAATACAGATCAAAGCAGATGCTAAAATAGAGGATAGTGATTAATGAGGAGGCCTAGCAGGTTGAAAATCAAACATGAGAGCATTACAGTGTGTAAATTAGCCTGAAACTTCTGAGCCTTGATAGGACAGATATTTCTCATCTGTCTTGAGTAAATCTGTACTTTGAGATAAGGGCTGGCCTTCAGGTCCTCTGTGACCTGGGAGTGCAGCGTCTTAATATACCAGTGTTTCACTGAGGGGAATCTTTCTGCCTACATTCTGTGATGCAGAATGGTTCCTTTGCTGTGTTAGCAGTCTTCTTCGGACCTTTTGTCTCATCAGCACTTTGCATTGAGAAACTGCCTATTTCACGTTATGGGCCAATCAAATGAGTGTAACCTTCATTAAAGGGAAGTCATCCAAAATAATAGCCTCATCACTGGCTGTGAATATGCACTGGATTAAGCATATGTTGAGGAAAGTGCATTATAAACTGCATATAAGATGGTTTAATTTATGTTGTAAATAGTACAAAGCTTGCTGAGCTGTTGTTTTGAGCCTAACAGTAACCCATACCTTCGTATTAAAAAGCCCATTAAGAAGTGTCTTATTGCGTGTTCTAAATCATTAATTTTCAAAAGCAGCTTAGCTTGGACAGGCACTCAAAAGGGTGATAATTAAAATTTTCCTGTGTGGTATTAATAGGGATGATTTAATGCCCAGATTTAAGAAATGAAGCATTTTTGCATCAGTCATGCAACAAAATTATTGGCTGATGGTTTCAAACACCTTTTTGAACGACATTTGTACAGTAGGTCTTCTTTGTCTTTCTTTACATACAAGTAATTGTCTGCTCAAAAATGAGGATGATAAATAATGTAAGATAATGAGAGAGGAGGCTTTTAGTGGTGTCGGGGGAAGAGGCATTTTCCGGAGAGCTTTTACAACTCTTAGCCTTGGATTTAGTGCTCACAATGTGAACACAAAACAGTGTGTGCTGTGTGCATTCTGTTTCACCCTTGGCTAGTCCCTCACTGGTAAAGTTTTTAAAGAAAAAGTTTTTTTCTATGTTTGTTCAAAAGAGCACCACATGTCACACTTGTTTACGATTTAACATGTTTTTCACACTGTTTTGCAGACTGAGGTGTTACCTCTCCAAGGGCCCATGGATCTCCCTGTGGTGTTGTTTCTGCTGTGGGGACTGTTACTGGACTTGCTGAGTGGTGCGGTGGGTAGCATTCTATACCGTGTGCATGAGGAACAACCTCCGAGCACACTGATTGGCAGTCTGGCGGCTGACCAGGGCCTACCAGACACTGGACACCTGTACAAACTGGAGGTGGGCACTCCCTATCTGCGGGTGGATGGCAAAACTGGAGATATCTTTACCACTGAGATCCCCATAGACAGAGAGACATTGAAGGATTGTCGTAATAAAGGCAAGCCCTGCTTTCTGGAGTTTGAGGTGTCCGTCACAGACCTCATTCAGAATCAGAGTCCACGGCTGATAGAGGGAAGGATCGAAGTGCAGGATATCAATGATAACACACCACAGTTTCCCTCACCTGTCCTTACCCTCTCAGTTCCAGAGAACACCCACGTGGGGGCGCTCTTCTCAATTCCACTGGCCACTGACAAAGATACGGAGAGAAATGGAGTAGCTGACTACACCCTAACAGCAGGACCAGAGGCTGTAGCACTCTTTGGTCTGCAAGTTGCAGAGGACCGAGGTGAAAAATTACCTCAACTCATTGTATTGGGAAGCCTTGATCGAGAACGGAAAGACTCCTACGATCTCACCATCAAAGCTGTGGATGGAGGCAATCCACCTCGCTATAGCAGTGCCTTGCTGAGGGTCGTCATTGCTGATGCCAACGACAATGCACCCCAATTTGAAAAATCCTCCTACGAAGCAGAGGTCGCAGAGAACAGCCCAATTGGACACTCTGTGTTACAGGTAAAATGGCAAACATGCTAAGTCAACCTTTAGATCCGAACAAGGCAAGATAAATTGCCTATTGCATCATGTTGGAGTGTGAAATTTTAATGAGCGCTGCTTTTCCAACCTCCCAGATGTCTGTTCTTTACTTTGATGCCTTACATCAGTGGAGCAGGGCCTGACTTGCCAAATTCATTTCCCTTAATTATTAGAATAATCCAGTTTGATTATCACATACGTGTTAATCTAGTTAAAGAATAAATAAGTAAAAAAAATACACATTAATTTGGTTAAATAAAATACATGTTCATTTGGTTAAATAAGTAAATCACTATAAACTATTAAAGTTGAATCTAAAATTTTAGATTACTGAAATTATCTGAGTAGAATGAAATTTCTAAGGAACCCCACTCTCTATAGATAGCCTGTGCCCCAGAAATCCTGTTATGCAATGCTTTGACTATGTTCCCAGTTTTGTGCTATAAATAGATTCACTCTGTTTAAATACCCAATATTTAATGTCCAGTGTCTAATGAATGTTGTTTTGCAGTCTTGTCCTGCAGTATTTTTTGTACATTGTCTTGAGTATGTGTAAAATCCATTTTGCTGTTATTTTAGTACTTTACATTTTAATTGATTTCAGTACAAGTCAAGTTTTATATTTTCTATTGCAGGTGAAGGCTAATGATTCAGACTTGGGTCCTAACGGTGAGATTGAATACATGTTGCATCAGGCCATTGATCCTGTGCCAAAACTTCTCCGGATAGACCGCTCATCAGGCATCATATATGTCAAAGGCCCATTGGATCGTGAGGAGATCAACAATTTGAAGTTTTACGTCGTTGCCCGAGACAAAGGCCCCTCACCCAAAAGTTCTAAAACATATGTTTCTATTGATGTAACCGACCAGAATGACAATGCACCAGCAGTGGAGATTCGAGGCATTGGTCTTGTGACCCATAGTGATGGAGTAGCAAACATTTCAGAGGATATGCCTGTAGGCACTGCAGTGGCATTGGTACAGGTTTCAGACAAGGATGAGGGAGAGAATGCCGTGGTGACATGTGTGGTTGCTGGTGATGTTCCTTTCCAGCTTCGGCCAGCCAGTGATTCATCAGTTGACAACAAGAGGAAGTATTTTCTGCAGACCACAACACCTCTGGACTATGAAAGGGTTAGGGACTACCGGGGGGAGATAGTGGCAGTGGATTCAGGCAATCCGGCTCTGTCCAGCACTAACTCGCTAAAAGTCCAAGTGACTGACACAAATGACAATTCCCCCATTTTCTCATCGACTCTGTTTGAAGTAGAGTTTGCTGAGGAGAACCAGCCAGGAGAAAAGGTGGTAGATGTAGTCGCCTCAGATGCAGACAGTGGCACTAATGCAGAGCTGGTCTACAGCATTATTGCGGACTCTTCAACAAGGGGACTTTTTGAGATTGACCCTAACTCAGGTGAAGTACGTGCTCGGAGCCCTCTTGATCGTGAGCACAAGGAGCGCTACGAGTTCCGTGTTACTGCAGCAGATAAAGGGGTTCCCAGTCACAGGGGTACTGCCACAGTTGTAATCAAGGTACTTGATCGGAATGACAACGATCCCAAGTTCATGCTGAGTGGATACAGCTTCTCAGTCTTGGAGAACATGCCACCCCTTAGCCCTGTTGGCATGGTAACAGTACAGGACATGGACGAGGGGGAGAATGCTCAAGTGCAACTTTCTGTGGAACCTGATGTAGGCAAATTTGTGATCCAGAATGGTACTGGCACTATTCTGTCCAGTATCTCATTTGACAGAGAGAAGGAGAGCAGTTACACATTCCGCTTGAAAGCTGTAGATGGAGGGGATCCACCAAGATCATCCTATGTTGGCGTGACCATCAATGTCCTCGATGAGAATGATAATGCACCTGTTGTCACCAAACCATCAAACTCATCCTTCATACGTCTATCTCCCATGGCTGCTCCAGACAGTGTTGTGGAAGTGGTCGAAGCGGAGGACATTGATTCCGGTTCCAATGCTGAGCTAGTATACAGCATTGCTGGGGGAAATCCACATGACCTTTTTTACATCTCTCCATCTAATGGCGAGATCACATTAACCAAGGAACTAACTCGGAAACACAGTGGTCTGCATCGACTGGTGATAAAAGTGAGCGATAGGGGCAAACCTTCCCGTCACACCATTGCCTTGGTACACATTTACGTAAATGAAACCATTACCAACGTAAGTTACGTGGAGGCACTTGTGGGGCATAGCTTGTACACCCCACTGGACATGGACATTGCAGGAGACCCAGATTATGGTTTGGCTGCCCAAAAAAGCAACATTGTCTATGGCAGTTTAGCTGGAGTGGCGGGAGTGGTCACTGTGATTGTTGTAGTGGTCTTCATCAGGCATCGCCTTCAAAGAGAAGCTAAGAGTGGTTATCAGGCTGGCAAGAAGGAGACCAAAGATTTGTATGCCCCCAAGCAAGGGCCAAAAAGTGGCAAGGGGAGAAAGGGTAAAAAAGGTAAACCACCAAAGTCACCTAAACCTCTTGGAGAGGATGAAGAAGTCAGCCTTCAAAAGAGTCTGAAATTTAACCTTGATGGGGTCAACGACAGCCCCAGGATCCATTTGCCTCTGACATATCCGCCTGGAAGCCCTGACCTAGGCAGGCACTACCGTTCCAATTCCCCATTGCCCTCCATCCAGCTCCAGGCCCAGTCCCCATCTGCCTCCCAAAAGCATCAGGCTGTCCAGGAGCTCCCAGCTGCCAACACCTTTGTGGGAACAGGCGGTGATGACAACTCCACCGGCTCAGACCAGTACTCGGATTACAGCTACAAGACCAATCAACCAAAATACAGCACAAAAACGGTACCAATTTTATTTCTGATTTTGTATGTGTAATGCTGTGATGGAAAAATTGGTGTTGCTTGCAATTGCTGATATGGGTCATTTCAATTTTGTTCAGACTGGTACTTGTGCTAAAGTAGTGGGTGTTGATATATGAATATTTTGCTATATGCTAAATATTATTCTCCTCATTTTGTTCATTGTGGGTTAATTCACAATATATGACATGAAAAGACCATCTTGCCAACAAGAATCTGTCTGTTTGAAAGATGTCAAAAATGGCTCTTGTATTGCATCATGTACCCTTTTATATATTCTCTGGCCACCAGTTCACTGTCTGAAAATACACTTGAATTTACTTTGTGATCAGACAATTGCAACGGTCCAGTCATGAAATGAATTCATTGTATTTTTGTAGTGTGGGTAGAGTGCAAAATTGGCATATTTGCTAGAGCTCATGTTTTCTCTGATTTCTCATGAAATCGGATCTACTCAGTGAGAGGGGCCTGTGTGACCTGCCGCTATTGAACAAGTCCAAAGTCATTTTCTTTGGCTCAGATGCCTATTCAGTCTGACCCATTTAGATGCCAATTCAACATGCTAATTTCAGATGGAATCCAAGGGGAAACAAAAGTAAAGCGATTGGTGCTACAATTTGTGTGTGGATCAAGGGGAAACATAAGAAATTTCAAATTGAGTGTAATCTCCAGTGAGAGTGGTAGTGAAGTTTACTGGGCAGAGGCTTGAGACAGAAAGCAAGGGCACATGGGTCCTGACTCCGTCAGTACCAGTCTGGTGTTTGATAAAGCCAGCAGATGCTAGATGACAGTCAGGGTGAGTGCAGGCCTTGCAGACTCACTGACTGGGGAGAATAGTTACCCACGGCAGCTCCCACACCGTGATGGACAGCATATGGCATGGAAGTGACAATAGACTCCAGCTATGGAGAGTGTGCTGCATTGGTGTGTATTGTTTCTGTGTGTGTGTGTGTGTGTGTACTTCCAGGCTTCTGCATGTACTCACGTAATCCGTTTGTGTGAATTTGGGCTGAGTTTCCTCTGTGTGGACTGGTTTCAGCAAGTCGACCTAACCGATCAGATTATTACTCGGTGACATACGTTACATAACTGGATATTTGTATCTGTGAGAGTTGACTGATAGGTGTATAAACAAGGGACAGATGTTGACTCGTGTGACATCTCTTGGCAGATGTGAACTCGTGAGGGAACCCCCTCCATCCCATCCCAAACCCACATCAGGCTTAACAGATTGACCAAAATAAAAAATGTAAATCTCAGCCAAACTGAGTGACAGATGTGGAGAGTGGAGCGTGACAGAGCGAATGGTAATATGCTCACCGATGACTCCGTGCGCGTGGCAATGTGCTCAGGTGCGTGTGACATCTTTGGCTCAAGCTCTCCCAAGTTTAAGCTCTGATGAGTGTAAACACAGTCGCCTTGTTTGCCGTTTATTGCCAGTGAGGATTGAGCGTGATGACTGGCTTCACTGATTTCCTTCCTGGTCCGTAAAAAAAAAACTCATTAAGAGGAGTTTTTTTGTTCGGAAAGACTTCTCCTGAGGTGTGAAAAAAACCCTCAATGCTCAATTCACAGTGGCATGGCCTGACTCCGTGAGCAGAGATTTGTTTGAATGTGTTGCTGTGTGTTGTGTTTGTGCGTGTCTTTCACAGTTCATGGATCTTCCTAAAACTCTCTCCCTATAACCTCCAAATGTGTTAGACTGTGTGACAGTTACCGAGGGGACTGCATAGGCTCATCAAGTACAGTGTTGATAATTAGCTTGGTCATGGGCAAAGATCTAACACCTTTTTTGTGATGTGTTCCTCTCTCTCTGGAACAGCCTTGAGTGAGAGACATAGCGCACAGACGGGATCAAGGGAGAGACCTTCCCAGTTATTTTAAAATCGGTGTGATGAGAGCTTGTGAAGCTGTAAATCTGTGCTTAAATTAAACCCATACAATTAAAATGCCTTATTAGACGTAGGGATGGGTACCGAAACCCGGTATTTAATTGGTCCCGGGGCTAAATTATGAAAGACCAGAAAAGTACCGATAAGAATACCGTTAAAGTACCGAATCGATAAGCAGTATCGATAAGAGTAGTAATACCGTTAAAACCTTAACGATACCCATCCCTAATTAGACGGAGATAACACTCTGAGTTTTCCCCCCTCTTCACCATGGGCTGCCCTTCAACTAGAGGGAGGAGGATTGGAAGGCAGGAATTCAGGTTGGATTTTGGGGTGGGCTTTAATTAGTAAAACACATCCCTTAACCTTGCAAGTGCCAGTGTGTTGGAAGAACGCTCATAAAACACTCAACACACACACTTGGGGCTGGGCAGGTTATGGTATAAATTAAGAGATGGTAGAAATGTCTCATCTGGCAAAGATTTTGCATCTATACCTAGGGCTGGGCGATATGGCCAAAAAAATTATCACGATAATTTTTTTCATATCAGTCTATATCGATAATTATCATGATAAATGTCAAATCTTTATTTCTTTCAAGTTTAAAGCCAGATTTTTGCTCCAAAGTGAAAGTTGTAGAAACCAGACCATTAATTTTCCTTAACTAAATAAATATCTAAATAGAAAAAAAATATTTCTTAGTTTCTGCATGTTCTAATGAGTGATATTGTTTCAAATCAAGAAACAGGTTTGGGTTGCCTGATAATACTATTAATAATAATAATAATAATAATATCACTTTTTGTCTCTTAGAAATGCACATATGATAGTAGCTTGAGTTAGGGCGCAGAGGTACATTTTTGTTTATTATCAAAATCAGTAACATCTGTGAAAAATTGTAGCAACCTCAGTTTTATATGGTTAAATTTATTCTGACCAAGTTTTTAATTATTTATTTTTTAAATTAAGCATTGGTTTCCCATAGTAGCATACATTTAAATCATGATAAACATAAACACAGTTAAAACCACACATATAGCACCTCAATACCATGGTTCATCGCTGAATTCAAACGCTTCACACTGGATCTCACAGCGCTGCTTAACGCATCTGTGAACACATCTGCTCTAGTGAGCTCGCACTGTTTCGTTCCGCTTTTGGTGCATAAACATTATATCGAACATTTATCGAACTCTTCATATTGTTTTTACCAAGGAAAATTATATCGCGATAATTATCGTTGTCGAATTATCGCCCAGCCCTATCTATACCTATTAGTATGTATGACTGCTTTGCTTTTACTGATGAGGAGGAAATTTTATAAAGGAAGCATTTGAAGCAGTTTAGTTATTTAAGTTAGCTATGTGTTTCACGACTTTCCAGTAGAATTCAGTTATATGAAATTTAAATTTTCTGTTGAAAAAACAAGAACACTCTTCTTTACAAGGAAAAAAATTGGAGCAGAGGTCAAACTGTATTTATATGGCAAGGAGCTGGAAAGGATAGAATCATTCAAATTTTTAGGAGTGTGGTTCGATGCTAGGCTCACATGGAAGGTACATATTGATAATGTCATAAACAAGTGTAAAAAGGTTTTAAATGTGATGAGATGTTTGGTGGGATCAGAGTGGGGAGCTGACAGGTCTAGTTTGAAAACTATATATATAGGTTTAATACGATCAGTTATGGATTATGGATGTGTGGTATATGGGTCAGCATCTAAAACCTTGTTGAAAAGATTGGATGTAATACAAGCACAAGCATTAAGGATATGTAGTGGGGCTTTTAAAACAACATCTGTGCCAGCGTTACAGGTAGAAATGGGGGAAATGCCATTGGAGCTAAGAAGACAGCAAATCATGACAACATACTGGGTGAATTTACAAGGACATAATAACCATCCTGCAATAAGTGCGCTGTTTCGTTCCGCTTTTGGTGCATAAACATTATATCGAACATTTATCGAACTCTTCATATTGTTTTTACCAAGGAAAATTATATCGTGATAATTATCGTTATCGAATTATCGCCCAGCCCTATCTATACCTATTAGTATGTATGACTGCTTTGCTTTTACTGATGAGGAGGAAGTTTTATAAAGGAAGCATTTGAAGCAGTTTAGTTATTTAAGTTAGCTATGTGTTTCACGACTTTCCAGTAGAATTCAGTTATATGAAATGTTGGATTGTGCTTTTTTTTTTTTGACAATAACATTCTTTACGTCAAAGAAAAAATTATGCTTTATTGTCTGTGACAATGTGACACATTCTGACTCAGAGGTAACGATAATACATAAGTTCACTTTTTCCAGAGGTTAGTTGTTTTATTCCATTTATGCTGTGTGCACCTGATTATTCTAAAGTGTGTAGGGTTTGGGTTTGACGATGTTTATTTACTGCCCAGCTCACACAGCTCAAGTGGTGGAATCACAGGCATTATTGACTGTAATTGGATTATTCAGAACATTGGAACTATCGGTTTTCTAGTGTTACTTTTGAAATGTTACGTAATGTAAACATTAAGAACTTACTCTTTTTGTTGTTGTTGTTGTTGTTGTTGTTGCAAGTATTTACAGGTGAAATGTGCAATTTCTGAGCCGCTAATGCTATTAAACACAATTGCAAAAATAATATTTGCCCCAACACATTTAAAAAACTGGTTGGACAAACAGGTACTTCTGTCCCAAACTAACACATTGGTTCAGCCATTAATTATATATCCAGACTCCGGTCGGGTCCCTCAAACAAACAGATTGCAATTCCATATAATGCAGCTAAGGGTGCAGAAATATCACACTTTACCTTTAATTCACTAAACCATTTTAGTTCATTTTCCAGGACAAATAACTATTGTGATACAGTCATACACTACAGATAAAGTGGTATAAAATTTATCATAACCTGATATACGATTTATAAGATTCAGTTCACCCTCACTCAGTCAGGCTGCTTTGACCATCCAGGGCACGGCAAAACTAAGTAAAATCACTGATGTGCAGGCTAGCAAAGCATTGTAGCTGAAAAATAGCTCCAAGCCAAGCCCTTCCCTGCTATCTCCACTCCATCTCTCTATCTTCATATCTACTACACACGCCTCATATTCTCTGGCAAGCAAAGCTTTAAGATAAGAGGATCTACTATCAAAATGTTGCCTTTCTACAGAGCGTTCTTCCTTTTCCTCGCTGTCTTTTCCTTTTTCACTTTACTAAATTATGCACCCTATATAACAAATCCAGTATGGCCATAAATCAGCCCCGGCACCAAGAGAAGCTAAAAGAGTAAATATTCAGTACCTTTAGAGCTCCCTACTCTTTGTATGGTTCATCTCCTACTCACATATTCTCTATGTGAAGCAGCCTTGCCTTTATGGAGGCTGCCTCAAGGCCCTTCCCAGAATCCCACATTTTGAGCATCTGCTCAACCCAGCTCTGGCTAATATCCATAGCAGAATGCAGCCGTAAACCTCAAACTTGGCGCCCACCCTCTCAGATCTCCCCTCAGTGAATACAGCCCATAATGCTCTCAGACTGCTCCTCATTAGAGCACAATACTGCCGGCACTCAGCTCCCTCTCGGTGGACCAATCTACTGTCAGGTGCGAAGGCCTCACAGGCTCATGCTTAGCGTGAAGACAACTGCTGCACTTACAGGGATTCAAGAGTTCGAGGCACCCTCTCTGCCTCCAGCCTGCGGGAGCGAGCAACTGAGCAATTATCAAGAAATACTTTGCAATTATATTCTACAGAGATCGCTCACACTGAGGGAAATTAGCACAATGAGAAGAAATTCCATTGCACCTACAGCCAGTATTATTGTGTCAACATGGCAGATGTCGTGAAGACAACAGGGTAGGTCAGATATGCATTCTTCTTTGCTCTTGGAGTCTCGCAGGAGGGTCTCACTGGGACTAACAAGTCTCTGCAGGCACTTTCGGACTGACTGGTCTTGGCTGACACTTCAGAATCGATTGACCTGGACAAGTGCTCAGGGATTTAGTGCACCGGGCAGACATATTCCAAATGAGTAATCTTGTCGAGTGATAAGTGATAAGACAGTATAGCCACAAAGGACGGTTTACAGTTCTTTCTTTCTTTCTTTTCTTTTGTAGTCAAACCACATTTTGGCCATCAACCAATTTTAGTATGTTCAAGCCGGTTCTTCTGCCAAAATGATTCACTAGATATCACCACTCTGTTGGATCTCTACTTCAAATAAATGAGGCCGACATGACATTTTGAGTCTGGGCTAATCGATTCTCATGATCTTGACAAGCATGCTGGGATGGGCCCTGCAGAACTGACACAGTAGAATTGGATCATCTCTCTCTGTCTCTCGGCTGACACTAATCGATTGACCTGGACAAGTGCTCAGGGATTTAGTGCACCGGGCAGACATATTCCAAATGAGTAATCTTGTCCAGTGATAAGTGATAAGACAGTATAGCCACAAAGGACGGTTTACAGTTCTTTCTTTCTTTTCTTTTGTAGTCAAACCACATTTTGGCCATCAACCAATTTTAGTATGTTCAAGCCGGTTCTTCTGCCAAAATGATTCACTAGATATCACCACTCTGTTGGATCTCTACTTCAAATAAATGAGACTGACATGACATTTTCAGTCTGGGCTAATCGATTCTCATGATCTTGACAAGCACGCTGGGATGGGCCCTGCAGAACTGACACAGTAGAATTGGATCATCTCTCTCTGTCTCTCTCCTCCTCCCTTCATCTCAAAAGGACACAAACTCTTTCAGAAACTTAGGGTTTTGAGTAGTGGAAAGGCCTTGCGTAAATCTTCACGCCTCTGGTCTGGTCCCTGTACGCGTTGTTGGCGATTTCGATCTAACATCCCAATGATTACCTGTTAAGAGGGATTACAGCCCCTACCCAGGAGGTGCTTCACTGGCAGGAGACGGTTTCTCTGTCACCGAAGGAGATGGCTGATGCTGTTGAGCTGTTCGACAGCGAAGCGCAGTGCACCATAGTAGCACACAGATGTGCGACTAATGATAGTGTCGTCGAAGACAAGGATGACAATAGTGATAATGATTATGGTAATATGCAAGTGTTCACAGTCAGATTCATTTCCTCCCAAATATATTTCTGCACACAAGCACAAGGAGCTTGATTTATGCGAATGTTGTCTTGGAAGAATTTTTCTACATGGGTGTTTATGAAGCACTGTCATTTTTTTTTATTGCGCCAGAGGCAGAGCATCTCTGATTTCATCATATTACATTCTTGCTTATGATATGAGAAGAGAAAGCTACGATAAGGATGAATGTAGATAGGTTGGGCTGACACAATTATGAATAATTGTCATACAAATAATAGCGATCATTAGTTCACTTTCCATTAACAGCGCAGCTTTTTGAAACTCAGCCAACCTGGATATTATATTATAGTGATATATTGATGTACAGTATAAAGACATTTCATGGAATTTCTACATTGGCTTAAACATTGGCTGTGAATGGTAATATGAGATTGGAATTTAAAGTGCTTGATAATTACGATCAGATCAATCAGGTGATTTTGTAATAACTGTGACAGGCCTATAGAGAGTGAAATTCTCCATTTCCCTATCTGTTTGCCTAAGCAGATGAAAGGCAGTGGCAGTTGTATTCTGTGCCCCTGTCTCATTTCACCACTGACAGAAACACGTTCTTTGAGTCACCGATGGTCAGAGTTGCACTTAATAAAAAATGAGAAGCTCCTTTAGGGAAAGCTATGTAGAGGCCCAGCTCCCTTATGGCATTGCCTTTAGCTCAAATGTTTTATCACTATTCATTCCAGCCTCCTTTACCTTCCGCCAGGCAGATTAGCGCTTTTATCAATAAGCAGCTTAGCACCAATGCTTCTCTCAATAATGTGCTATGCCATTTCTCTCCTGCTGCTGTAACTCCTAGATGCTTCTCTTTCTTTTGGCCTTCCTCTATCCCATCTGAGTGCTTTTACTTGTTTTCCTTTACAGTGATGTGGAAAAGTTTTTTTTTTTTTTTAAGTCAGCATAATGCATTTTCCTTAAAGGTGACATATTATGCCCCTTTTCACAATATGTAATATAAGTCTCTGGTGTCCCCAGAATGTGTCTGTGAAGTTCCAGCTCAAAATACTCCACAGATCATTTATTATATCATTTTGAAAATGCCTATTTTGTGTGGAAGCAGAAACAAGCTGTTTTTCGGGCCTGTGTCTTTAAATGCAAATGAGCTGCTGCTCCCCGCCCCCTTTTCCAGAATAGAGCTGCGCCATTACAGCTCGTACCTGCTAAAAAAATCTGTTTTGGTTCTGATTATCATGTTTATCGTGCTGAAATCATGCGTTTTAAACCATATGAGTTTAAACTTCAGATATAAGGTTTTCTGAGAGCACACATCCGAAGCACACGGACAGAAAGAGGCCACCACACAGCATGTGAGTACTAAACTAAGTTCTCATTCACACACAAGTTACAAAAAACAGTCGGTTATGTCTGTGAAGGTAAACAGCTGGGAAATAAATCACATGTTTATTTTAGATCTGTGTGGCAGCAGCAATACATGAAATAAATCAATAAATCCACTGCTCTCTTGTCTCCTCTGAGGCTGGGACTATAAATAGTGTTCTGTGCTCGTCTGTGCAGCCAGTAGCCAGTTAGTATGTTTTGCTCAAACTTTTGTCATGGCATTAGAACTAGTACACCGTTGTCGCTTGCGAAAACACAATAACGGCGCCGTGGGTGTAAACTTACAGATTAAGGGGCGGTAATATTATAATAAGATCCCTTTCTATGTCACTAGGGGAGTGAAATCTGACGCGCTCGTTTTTTCACAAGCTTGCAGAGAAAGGCTTACAAAATAAAGTTACTGGGTTGTTCTTTTTCACGTGTCCTGGGTTGGTAGATGCACCGGGGATCCAATTATAGCACTTATTAAACACAGAAAAATTATGCTTTTCATGATACGTCATTAATTAACATTTTATCATTAGTATTTATAATATGCATTATACAGCCGTTAGTTTAGGTGTCGATCTGAGCTCGTCTAATAGTGCTGATGTAACAGATGCAGCAGATCTGAGTGGTTTCACTGCACTCGTCTGTGTTTGTTCAGACAGACTGTGTGTTAGTAAAGGGTTTACACTGACTGCAGTTACTCAGGTACACCTGTAGCCTCTCCCCCGTCACTGCTGCATGAAGTGTCCAGCAAAGCCACTAGAAGCCACCTTTAGCCAAAACAGCGTAACGGCTAATGTTAACGGAAAGGAGACCAGATGCCGTTTTTTTGAATGGATGTCAATGGAGAAGAGGCTTCACTTTGCTGAATAAACAGCTTTTTAGAGGAAACAGCTCATCATTTAATGAATCGACAGCCTATCTGCTAATGTTTTACACTAAGCAATACTTTTGGATTGAACTATTTTTAGAGTTTACCACGAAAAAAAATGCCGTTTTATAAGAGAAGTCACTGACTTTTGCGACAGCTGGGATTCAGTTTACGGCACTCCTCCTTCATTCCTATGGGATCCGTAAACGACGACTGAGTGTCACACAACTCTGACTGAAATTCAGTGACGCAAGGCTGTGATTGGTTAAGTTAGCCGTTACGCTTTCTCCAATAGTAAGTAATACAGACCCTCTCCTCTCTCTGGTGTCCAACATTCCACACTTTGTTTCTTTGCTTGTTAAAGTGCATCATCCGGGTATTTAAAGTGCACTTTCTCTTTGTGTAATGTTCAGTGTGAACACACTACTCACACTATTTATACTACAACACATCACGGAGTAGTGCATGAGTGCGTGATTTGGGATGCAGCCACTGTCTCACACTGTTGATTTCTCACGTCATTCATCCACATTCGTCCGTGTGTCCTGCACTGTGCTTCTGATGGAAGTGTGTGTTTGTGTGTGACGCGTCTGGCTTTCTCCGTCAGGTGATCCGTAAGGGCTGGCTGACCATCAATAACATCAGCATCATGAAGGGAGGAGCGAAGGAGTACTGGTTCGTGCTGACCGCCGAGAGCCTGTCCTGGTTCAAAGATGACGAGGTGAGATGAATAACAGACAATGACTGGAGAGAGAAGAGAGTGTTCCTGTTCCTTTGTGTGCTGTTTTATCATACTATATTAGCTGCAGAAGTCAGTTATTCAGGCATAAACCAGAAAGTGTGTCTGAAATCAGTGATTCAATGGTTCAAAACAGATGATTCGGTGCTCAGATGTACAGATCTGTCTTTGTTTAGATTGGATTGACAAACTATTGCAAGTTCTTTAAATGTCATGACAGATTTCTCTCAGCCAATGCAAACCAGCTACACTCTCACTGCACAAACATATATCCGCTTTTACTATTGTGAAGCAATAAAGCTTGTTGCATTTCTGAATTGTTTAAATTACACGCTCATGTTTCGGAGCTGTTTCAGTCTTTGGTCAATGCAGAATGCAATCCATCGACGCGTCGTTTAATCATGAACAGAATGTGTGTGAGAAGACTGTGATGACATCTTGATGAACCTGTTGAGCTCATTCAGATCCAGTTCTGCTGCTGACCCGTGTCTTTATCTGGATCCCGCAGGAGAAAGAGAAGAAGTACATGCTGCCCCTGGACAATCTGAAGGTCAGAGATGTGGAGAAAAGCTTCATGTCCAGCAAGCACATGTTTGCCATCTTCAACACGGAGCAGCGGTAAATGACAGATCTCTCTCTGCTGGTTTGCATGCAGTCATTTCTATGAGGATAGCACAGCTGTAACAGCACAGAGGAGTCAGGGCTAGTCTTAGTTTTCACTCGTGGAGTTTTCCGAGATCCTGCGATGCTCTGCTGTCTGTGATGTTTCTGACGGAGGAGTGACGCTGGTTTTCTCTCAGTAACGTGTTCAAGGACAACCGTTTCTTGGAGCTGGCGTGTGACACTCTGGAGGAGGTGGAGAGCTGGAGAGCGTCGCTGCTGCGCGCCGGCGTTTATCCCGAGAGGGCCGCGGTCAGTGATCAATACCTCACGTCTTTATCAATCACCAGAAGCCTCATGTCAAGCTTAAACTGCTTTTTAAGTTTTTTTTTTTTTTACGTTTTTAATTTCAGGGTTCGTACAAGGTGCTTAAAGGGCTTGAATTTGACTTTTTTAAATTTAATTCCTTGAAAAGAGCCATATTTATGAAAAGGTACTTGAAAAGTACTTGGATGTTTAAAAGGCAGTATATATGAAATTGGTGTTAATTTTTGTTTTCGATACAAACAGTCTGTTCTCGCTAAATTAACGATGCAGCTCGTCTGATATAAATACAGAGCCGTTTCGCCTGGCTTTAGCAGCGCACGAGATCTCGCGATATCAGGATAAAGTTGATTTTGGGGTATAATCTTTGATAGTGTTTGCATTATATTGTTCGGTCTTTTATTGCATGTGCTGTTTATATGCGATTTGTTGTACATCGCAATTTAGAAATAAAAGTTCAAACCCTCGCTCTGAGTTTGCATGCGGCCAAATATTAAAATTAAATGGATTTAAACATCATTGAATCTCGCTGTAAAGTGAAGCATCACCAGGCCGCTGGCGCCCTCTGCAGGTTTTTGTTATAATACATAATGTACTTGTTATGTTCATGTTATGTATAGGCATATTACATTATATATTTTAACAGTGTTGTTCAATAAAACCATGTGATTACTTGGTTTTGATACTTTATTTGAACCAATTATTAAAATATCTTTGTGAGAGAACGCAAAAGTTTCTCGAGGGAATGCAAAAGTTTTGCGAGAGAACGCAAAAAAAATGTCCTCCCACCCCGAATTTTTTTTCCACCACCATGTCCCTTTAGGGGCTCCGTAAAATACAACTCGAAAACAGTGAAAAATTTAACCTTTTTAATTATTCATGCCCCAGTGCATGATGGGAAAAACGGGATCATAACTTTGATATTTACTTAAAGAATCCTTGTAAACATAACAAACAATTCCAAGTAAAATGTAAGTTCTTGTAAGTTCAAACTTTAATTTCTACAAGCTTAAATTGAGTACTAATATAGAATTTACTTTATTTTTTTATTCTTGCCTGAACTAAATTATTTAATGTAAAAATTACATTTGTTTTTATGTAGTATTTTCTTCACCACAAAATCATTTTTATCAGTGTACAGTTTTCTACTATGATCACTTGAATTTCAGAGGCCATAAACTGTATGCATGCATGCATATGTATGTCAAGCTTAATTTTTACTTCATAACTTATATGCATTTTTTGTAATGCTAAATCAGTTAAATCTCTAGTTAAAGTAATAGATTACCCAAAAATATAATATTTTGCTTTTTACAGAAGAAAAAAAAAATAAGATGTAGAATGACTTAAGGGTGATTAAGTGGTGGCAGATTAGGGCTGCACGATATTGGAAAAAAACTCACATTGCGATATATTTTTTTTCTGCAATATATATTGCAATATTTAAAAAAAATCAGATGACTTAAAAATAATAATCAATGATTGGGGTGATTTTGTAGGCGAGTAAATCAGCATAGGAAATAAAGAAAAATTACAAGCATAGATAAATAACAGAACAAAGATGCAAATGAAATAAGCAGTGCTTTATATTTTTCAGGTAAGCCTAACAGTATTCAGGTATAGAAATTGAATAATCAAATGTAAAATAACACTGCATAGTTTTCACTATAAATTTAATCTAACAAATCTGTGTTAAAGCTACAAAAGTGGGTTGTCTTTGTGTTTTGTTGTTTGACGTTCATGACAGAGAAAGCAACAGGAACATTAAACTGCTGTGAACCAATATACTGTTACACATCCATTTTCTTTCTTAATTGTTTCCCTTTACCTAAGCCATAAGCAACTGCGTTTACAAGGATACTTGCAGAGCACAGTATTTCAGGCACAAATAAACGCAGAAGTGAACAGAATTCAGTGTTCACATGCATCTGCGTGGCTCACAGTGTCTACACCGGACGCGAGCAGCGCGACGCGACAAAATACAATAGAAGCCATTATAATCAGTGATACTGTGTGACTGACTACACTGAATGCGGCGCGACACGACAAATCACCGACAGTAAACTGATGCCGCATTCTCTTTATGATGTACTGACACAAAATTCAAATGATTTGCAAAGGTCGCTTTGTCGCGTCCAGTGTAGACAGACTTTGGGGCCGTTCACATGTCGCCCCTAAAAACGTGTGGAAAACGCCAGCCTCGCCGCTTTCTCCTTCTTTCCAAACCGCTCGGGAGCTTGCGCTTTCGTGGCGTCTACCGTTGCTAAGCGACCGTGACCTGCGCTCTCCGCGACGACGCGGATGTTTCAACAAAGGATAAATGGATTTCCAGCACTGAAAATCCCTTGCAGTAGCTCTGCTACTAAATTTATTTAAAATGGGTATCTCTGTACATCTGTCGAGTCCGGTGTAGACACTGTGTCTGTGTGTGAGCAAAGAAAACAATCAGTATAAATATAACGATCAGTATACTAAACATCGCACATCCTGCGAGGTGACTATCGCGGATGCGCACATCGCGATATCGATGCTGAAACTATATATTGTGCAGCCCTATGGCAGATTATTATTTTTTGAGTGAACTATCCTTCAAAGCACTCGTAACAGTATCAATATTTTAGGATAAATCCACACATCCCTACTAATTTATTGAGCCATTCACATTTTCACTGTACCTGCTGTGAGTACAGATTGGAAAATATATTGGGTCAGGAAGTGAAAAAAAGAAATGCTGCATTAATTTTGTTAATTATATTAATGTGTTAAACAGTTCATATTAAATTAAGAAAGTATCCCTAAATTATATGTTTGTGTATGCCCCATGAAACACTTCTGAAATTGCAATGATTAGCTTGTGGCTGTACAATGACATATCAAGTATATGTAGGCTTATACTGGTGAGGCAAGTCAATTTTCCTGACCTACAGTACATGCCGTTTTTTTTTTTTTTTTCTGGCAACATTGTCTCTGAGAAGAGAACTATCTATGCATCATTTATATGCAGAGCGATTTATTTGCATCATTGACAAGTTGTTCAATTATTGGTTTAAGATAGATTACTACTGTACAATATGAAACTGTTTGTAAATGCTACTTTTTAGGTTAGATGGGACAACATTTGAGGGAATATTGTGTTTCAAAGTAGAAATTGGATTTTTTTTTAGTATCTGTGTGACTCAGGGAAGCCCTGTATGCTAGATAACATGTATTTAGTTTTTTACACTCGTGCTTCAGTTTTTAGTTGTCTTTTGTGTTCTTTCACCCTTCCTTCATCTTACTTTATCTTTCAATATGCAAATATAAGTTGTTATTTTGCTCATTCAAAGGCCAACAAGGCCCATCAGATTTCTGAGGTGTCAGTAATGAAGTGGTTCATTCTCTTAGTGTGATGAAAAATCAATTTTGCGTGATGTAATTGCCTTGCCATAGGCTTTGCATGATAACTGTGAAGAACAACATTTCTCTGTTCAGTGTGTTGCCATGGAGAAATGGGCAACAGCTCTGCACTTGTTGAGGATTATTTGGAAATATGTATGATATTAAAATTGAAGGCTCTTTAAATAAAAAGGCAAACAATCTCCCAAAGACTGAAGATGCCCTGAGCCTCATATATTTTAATTTCCTTAATATATTTTTCAGATTTGACAGACTGAGAAGATCTTGTTTTGCCATCTCACTAACAATACTTCATTTAAGCAAGCGTTGAGGAAGCCACCGGGATGGCTGGTATCATGTTTTGGAAGGTGGCTTCCCACCATGCTTCATAACTAGCTTGACCAGCTAAACTAATAGGTAGAGTATCACAAAATCAGCACAAACCAACCTGAAGACCAATGTCAGTCCATGCCAGCCCAAAAATGGCCTCCATTTTGCTTGTGAATCCAACAGAGTTGGTTTAGTGGACACTGGTCTCAGTCTCTTCTGTGGGTCAGTGGGAAAGTTTCAGCTGAAGAGAGTGAAACAAGAACAAAGACCTCTCAGACATCTCACCCCATTAAAGCGGTAGAGATCTGAACGCAAGCCATTAAGCTCCATTAGAGAGGTATACATTCACACACGCACTAACACCTTCACAGCCTTGCAGTGGTGTGTTGTTACACTTACAATCAAGTTTCATTATTCAGACATACCATTCATACATAATGCAAGTTACAAACTACCAAGAGAAAACACAGGTTCTTATTTGACCATGATATGTGTCGCCGCAGAAAAGACGCCTGGGGGCAGACTTGGTAGAGCTTTGCGTCTATAAACCTACTGTTAATATCACTTACTGCGAGCATACCCTGATCATGATTGCAATTTGCATTGGAAATCAACAGGACATGCTTTTTTTTTTGTACAGGAAGGGTGGCAGGAAACGAAGGAATAGTCCTGCAGTCATTATGTGCTTGCTCTAATTCTCTGGTTTTAAGCTGTCAGTGACTCAATCATGCATCACACCCTGGCACAAACAAACAAGAAGATACAACTAAATCAATTCTTCAAATCCACTGTTCATCGTCAGAGGCTTGTCAGTCAAGCCCCTCGACAGCCCCAAGACGGCCTCGCTCTTACTGAGATGTCAACGAGCAGGCTCAACTCCTGACCCCATCAAAATACAAGTCCTAATAAGATCTTCCACTCTTTATCTCCACCCCTGAAGAGAATTGCTACATAGTGCAGTTTTGGAGAAACCAGCAAACCAATTATGTTCAAATTGTTCAGCCCACATCTTCAGCGGCAAGCGTGTTTAAGGCCTAGTTTAATATCCGAGGCTTCAAAACTATTCGTAGTCGTGATGGAAAACATTAATTTTCTTGTGTCCTGGATTGGAGTATAATCCACTTACCGGGAAAAAAGTGCGAAACCACCAAAAAAAAAAAAGTGCCGAAGAGATATGCTGTTGCATAATTCTCTCCTGCTTTTGCTGGCTGACATGAGCAGTGATCATTATTTCTCTCACTGTCTTCACCCCACTGGGAAGGTAGGATATTAAAATATTTCATGAATATTGAGCTCTCCCTGGCTTTTTGGCAGTGGCAGAAATGATGTTCTCCGCTGTTTCATGTTGGCAGTAAAAGGAACAAGGCTTAATTGCGTAAGTCTATAAAATGGGGTGAGAAAAAAGAGCTTCTGACAATGTAAATTGTTCTGATGCGCCTCCTTGTATTAGTCCCAAAAGCAACAGTGTCAACCGGAATGTAGTCAAGGATGACGAGGAACAGAAAGAAGCGCTGAATGTGTTCAGACACAAGCCAGCTCTTCAAGTGCCCCACGGAATCAGTCTTCGGTTTAGCCGTCTGCGAAATAAACTCCTTGAACGCAGCGATATGGTGTAACATGCTCAAATCCACCTGGGACCAAGGAATGGTACATTTGCAATTTTATATTGGTGTATGCGGTGTTGATTTCTATTTAAATGGATGATATTTCTTACAACATTGATTCCGGAAGCTTTTCTCCCGCCCCCCTGTAGAAATGGTCACTGGTGTTGAATAACATGGCTACACTTGATCCAGATCCAATATTTTCCACCATGTTGGAATCCCTTGTCTGACTAATAACTACGCACTGGTGTGAAAGAGAGCAAGAGAGAAAACGAGAGAAGAAACATGCAGGGAAAGCGTCCACTGCGGTCTAATCCTTTATTTCCCGTGGTAAGAGATTATTCGGGTGAGTGCACTAAAGCACGTTCAGAGATGATTATTTGCATGGCAGTCTCATGCTCTTATCTGGATAGAAGGCATGTTTAAACACAAAGGCCACTGAGAAGAGAGGCAGAGATAGCACTGGACAATGCACCAGTGATAATTATCTGTCCAAAAGCACTTGTCAGGATGATGAAATCCAATTAAAGCGCTTTTAAAAAAGCCGGAAAATAGGATAAAACCACAGAGTCGATGCACGGATGGTGGTTGCGTTCATTAGCTCCTTCATCTCTGACCCTGACAGACAGACATATTTTGTGTAGGTTTTTTTGCCCTCATTTTCTCAAGCCTCGAGCCTCGAACCTCGACGATACAACACAGACTCACAACAATTGCCACACTGTCAGTACAGATTAGACAAACATCCAATCTCTTTAACTCATGTTTTTCTGTTTCCATAATATGAGAAGATAATTGATGATAATAACACATCATTATCAGCATTATTTCTATGACTGTAATCAGAATGCAGAGCAGATGCCCTTATCTGCAGTCGCTGACATAGCTCTCAGTTGTCCGTTATGCGCTTGGATACACAGAAGAATTCAGGTTAATTATCTAGCTGCTGGAAAACACTCTATTCATTCCCAGTTGGGGTTTGAACCTGCAGCCAGCAGGTCACCTGCTTGACCGTGCACCATGAAAGAGAGGAAGAAAGGATTGCGTTATATTCAGAAATTGCTCTACATTGCCTTGCCAATATTATCGTTTGGACAGTGACATCATTAAAGCTCCATTGGATGTGAATTTGAAAGACAGAGAGAGAGAGAGAGAGAGAGAGAGTTTACTGCAGTAGCTGTGCTCTGCCATTCATTACACACTGATGCTCTCTGAGTGGACACACTATTATCGTTTGGACAGTGACATCATTAAAGCTCCATTGGATGTGAATTTGAAAGACAGAGAGAGAGAGAGAGAGAGAGAGAGAGAGAGAGAGAGAGTTTACTGCAGTAGCTGTGCTCTGCCATTCATTACACACTGATGCTCTCTGAGTGGACACACAATACCAATAAACGAGTTTATCCAATTCTGCCAGCAGTGCATTCTGGACTGCTACCTCAGCTGTGGCCTTCCTCACATCCTACAGTCATATCAGTCCCAGCAGGGTAGAGAAAGATAGTGAGCAAACATAAGAGAAGGGAGGGAGAGAGAGAGGGGAAAAAGTATTTTGCTTGTTGTTACCACCCCTGCTTCATAAAAAAAAAATACCTAGGCGTGTATATTGCAAATGTTTTAAAATATACTATTTGGATTGTTGCCTGGACCAAAGAGGGCTGTAACACCTGGTGAGAGCCATCCAATAGCATTACTATTTATCTTAGTGGCACCTTGCACAAGACCCCCTGGAAAGACACAGTTTGAAATCTATCATCTATGCTTGTGGGCTCAGTCTCAAACCCTTCACTAGTGACTATGTTAAGCTGTGACGTGAAAAGTAGCAAACACTGGACAAAAATAACATGGTTAAGCTTTCAAAAGCCTAGAAAAAAATAAGTCTGAACTATAATAAAATGTTTGTTTTTTTCTGTTGGTGTAGTTAGGGCATCTACCAGCAGAGGGCTAACAGGGTCACGCTAACCAGCCAAATCTTGACCTTTTTTGTCTGAATGGCTAGTTCACTAATCAAACTTTTGGAAGCTGATCAGACATATTTCTTAGGAACATGTACACTACAGTTCAAAAGTTGGGCTGGTAAAATATTATTTTATTTTATTTTGAAAGAAATTTATATTTTTATTCAGCAAGGACACATTTAATTGAGTAAAATTTATATTTACGGTGTTACAAAATATTTCATTTTCAAATTTTCTATTCATCAAAGAATCTTGAAAAAAAAACATGATTTCCACAAAAATATAAAGCAGCACAACTGTTTTTTAACATTGAGAAGAATAAGAGAACAATAAAATATCAGCATATTAGAATGATTTTTGAAGGATCATGTGACACTGAATCATAAAGTAAAGACAAATTCAGCTTTGCCATTACTGGAATAAATTACATTTTAAACTACAGTACAATAGAAAACAGTCATTTTAAATAGTCACAGTATTACTGCATTTTTGGTCAAATAACACAGAGCACTAACAATTAACATTTACATTTCTTACATTCCCTGGGAATCGAACCCACAGCTTCAACATTGTTAAGGTCTTGCTTTACTGTTTGAGCTTCAGGAAAGCCTAACAACATGTATATCTGAAAAAATCAAGACAAACTAGTCAACCTCACTATCATCATGGCCCATCCCTAGTCTTGTACATCAGCTACAGCTTAGCAGGGTCAACTGTCCAGCTCAGTATGTGTGAAAACGTTCAAGAGGTTTGTCCTTCACCTAAAACAAAGATCTTTTCTGTTTTATCGAGTATAAATAAAGTATTCGGCCCAGATAAAGATAATCAAAAGGATCCTTGAGAAGCTCTGTAGAACAGGATTGAGGATATCCTATAAAGCTCCTCCTCAGGCTAAGAGAGTGTAAGTATATCAGTGTGTATGTGTGTGTGTGTGTGTACATGCCAGTGGGGGGACTTTGAAGGGGTTTTAGGGAAAGGATTCATGCTTGCTGTTATGAGGAAGAAGCGAACCAATTGGACAGTGACAAATGAACCATAACCTTTTCTCCTCCAAGTACGCCCCCCCCCCTTACCCCCTCTTCTCCCTCTATTCCTCTTTTCCCTCAGTTTCCTGCTTATATTGTCTTTGCTTTCATTTCTGAAATGTCTTTGTGTTCAGCTTGTCTCTGAAGAAATGGCCCAAGGCAAGGTCTCAATGTGTGGCATTAGTAGCACCAGACACTTAATTCAGAAATTGGTCTGAATCAGGGTGGTGTGTCATTCTGAATTGAAATAGTATAGTGCATACTTGAGATGCCACCTACAGAAGTATAATATAATAATATTATAAAACTTGTATAAATATATTTGTATGTATTTATTAACTTATTAAATCTGCATTTATTCAGCATGTGTTTGGGAGGATAAAAAATCTGTACATTTTTAAAATTAATTAAACAATTATATATATATATATATATGCTCAAATACTGTAAATGTGGAGCCAGTATACAGGAAACATTCAGTTCAGCTTCCAACTCATAAATGGAAAGGGAGCCATATTGTATTACATATTCTATTAACAGCAGTGACTTAAAGTGTATTTAAAATAATGTAGTCCAGTCCATATGGGATTTTAGGTTCAGGGTAATACGGTGGGTGAGGAAGCTCTTTTCTATCTATAATTACAATCCTTATAATATACATTTCTGCTTGAGTTTTGAATTGAAATGCCAGGCAAGGCAACTATTAATTGCTTGGCTACATCTGCATTTGTTTTTTCTCTCTCTTGCACTTTCTGTTTTTCCCTCCCTACTTTGCCTCTTTTTTTGGATGCCAAGCACTGCAGGCTGATAAGAAAAGAAGAGCAGGGCTACCCTGATGCTCACTGAGCCTGTCTATCTCCCCCTCTCCGTGCTCACTGTGGTAATGCTAATGCGATGGGCCAGTCCGCTAAAGCCTCTACACTTCATAACCAGGAACACACGACAATGCGTCACACAGCTCAACCGCTTCGCTTAGCAGCACACCAGTATCTATCTGCTCCAAATAGCATAGGCTACTACAACAAAACCGCCTCACCATGAGCATGGCTAAAGATAGCCTCTGGTATCGACAAGATTGGGAAAAAATATTGTCTGTTTTCAACAGGACGATAGCTAGAAGATAATTAGCAATACCATAATGCAGTATAGCATGAAATGAAAGAGTTTTGGAGATTAGATTCTGTCCCTTTGAGAGGGGTTTCAGCAAGCTTTTAAAATTATCTAGTGTTCACTGTGGCGTGCAATTATGTGTTAGATTGTTTGTAAGACTATCATGGTTCTTCAGCATTTATTACAGCATTTAAAGACCTTGGAGAGGCAGATGTTTTCATTACTTTGCTAATACATGAACACTTCGAACAAAATTGGTCTGAATTGCTATACTTATGTAATCACGTTCTAAAAGCAGATGACTGTCTTTTGGTTGCTTGCAATGCCAATCACAAGAGAAAAGCACAAGTCTATAATCAAACTCTTTCCCTTACCTTATTCTTCAGCTGCTACCCCATTTATATTTACAAAACACCACTGTATATCACAAACTCTTCTATTTTGTGGACCAGCAGCACACAAACATTTATGTCAAGTGGAGTCTTGCTCCTGCTGCTGTGCAGCACATGTTTATTTTTTCCAAATTCTGCCTTTTTTTAAATGCTTACCAGGAGATGAGGAACTACTCACACCTTAACTGGGTGGCAAACTTCCCAAGGCGTAATTGTTAGGTATGGGAAAACGATGTCATACTCACACTCCAATTTCCATCTAAAAATATCAGACTAGAGAAAGCGGCGTGGAGGCACGAGTCTCCAGAGCACCGATCCTGAAAATAGAGTCTATTTCCATTTGTTTTATTTGTCAGTTTTGCATACTTTCGTTATCCTTGTTTGCAATCACTGAGTCTTTCAGCAGTCATTTAGCTTTCTTCACACTGAATACCTGTTTAGAAATTAATATTTTCCCCCCTTGTTTCCCTTTTGGATTAATGTCAGAGTAAACAAAATACCAGAAATGTGAAGTCCGAGCAGCAGCTCTGTGGGTTTTTATGCTCACAACAAAAAGATTTGTGGAAACTGCAGGGTCCCGCCCAGGGATGGATTGTCTCTGATTAGCAGTCCATATGAAGTGTCAACCGGGATTTGACAAGTATTATATAAAGAAGGCAATCCCCGCTGGAGATTTCTCCTGAGCTGAAACATAGTCTGCTATTGTTCACCAAAGAGAGAGAGATGCGCCCTCCTGGACGACCCGTGTCATTGTGTGATAAAGCTAATTATTAGCTTAAACTCGTTGGTCATGTTGGCCGTGTTTTTTTAAAACCTGTCTGTGCCAGTTTTGTGTGGCTTGTGGGAAGAGAAAAAAGTAGCATATCAGTGATATATTGACAGAACACTGCTCTGCCCCACTTTCCTGTGTTCAAGCTTTGTTGTTCAAGATGGCATCATTATGGAGGCACGGATCGGCTCCAATGTTGGGGAATCCTGTGCCCTTTATTTCAGCTTGGTGTACAAGGCTCTGGGTGCCACATCTGTATCACCCCTCGGCTTTATTTCTCCATCACAATCACAGCACAGCTGGGGTTCCACAAGGGTGTGTGCTGAGCCCGTCCTGTTTTCCGGCATCGCCCAGGCTACCCAGCTGGGGTCCAAATGAAGTATGAACCGCTTTTGTTATAGCCACCATTCGTTCTCTGTCCACTTTAAGCAATCGTTGGACCAACGAACCCTCTTTAACCCACCAAATTCAATCTCCCAATACAGTTTCAGTGGATGGTTAGTTGATGAACCCAAAAATGTTCAGTAATGCACTGTGTGTCCATGAAGATCATGAATCACAGCACAGCTGGGGTTCCACAAGGGTGTGTGCTGAGCCCGTCCTGTTTTCCGGCATCGCCCAGGCTACCCAGCTGGGGTCCAAATGAAGTATGAACCGCTTTTGTCCTGTATTCGCTTGTTGCGGTTGCAGCACAGCTGGGATTCAAACCAGCCTGCCCTGGCTGTGTTCTACATACCCCATCTCCACGGAAGCACAGCTGGGGAGGGATACAGCCCCCTTATACCACCTCTGCCAGAGCATCACAGCTTGAGCCTAAACAAGTCTTAGGGCAATCCGCCTGAATTGACTGTGACTGAGAACCTCAAACACAGCATATGAAATGAGCTTCCCTTTTTAATCTTTAAAGCGTTTCTCGTGGAGGAAAAATCTTTATTTGCAACTGTTGTTTTTCTTACTGTCACCGAAATACTTTTTCAAAATGATACTGGTATGTTTTGATACTCACAGGCAAGGTTGGAATTAGGACTGGGTACTGCAGACTGCTTCATAATACAATACATGTTGCAATAAGTATGTTGCAATGCAATACATTGCAATGCATCAGGATATTATAATTGGATTGCAGTTGAACTCAGTTTCAATCTTTCTCCTGCCAGCCTCAGAGTTTGTGCTTATTTGAACTACCTGCTACTTCAATATTTAACTGTAAGATGGGCAAAAATCTCCCCTTAAAAACTAAATGTGCGTTTACTTTTAAATTGTATCATATTTAGACAGAATTTTAGCATGTGCAATATTATGTTGCACCAGTCAATGTGGTAATAACATTTGCAAATTTACTGTAGTCTTAGCACAAAATGAAAATGTATTCAAAGAGGACATCTTGGCAGTTGAATATATATA
>NW_015656630.1:3549950-3557355 GCF_001515625.1 Sinocyclocheilus rhinocerous
TCCTCTTGGCTCTTTAATTTAATGTATTGCTGTTAAAAATGATTGTGTTTTTAATAATGACTTAAAGTGTTTTAAAGTTCAGCCTGAATTTATATAATAACTCCAGCAGTTTTTTGAGTTCTGTAATTATGAGTTTCTGTTTTACTCTCACTCAGTTCTTTCAGTTCTTTTAAATTTTGTATTTTTATTTTTATTTTTCAATAAGTCTGTGTCTTCCTCAGCACCGTGCACATTTGTGTTAGATTAAAGGTGGCTTCTAGTTGATAGAGCAAATATATTTCATCAAAGTGCTTATTTCGAAGTGATTCTGATCTCATTTGATATGGCCTGTGTTAGCTGTATATAGGCATGCTGTGTGATGAAGTCTGTCTAAATTGAATGTAATTTAATGCAAGCTCTTTGTGCATTTATCCATAATAGGGCAGTATGCACTTACAAGCACTGCTGCAGGCTTATTTGGTTGCTGGCAGGCAGGCCATCCCTTGCCCCCCGCTGCCTGTGGTCACTGACTCAGAAACAATTACTTATGGGGAACTTTGATGATTTGAAAGTAATTCAGTTTATTCTCCTTGATTTCACTGGTAATAATGCCTGCCTCACAGTCAAGCTTAAAAATGCTTTTAAGAAAAGTGGAAGAATTTCTCAGCATGCTACAGTGATGGTTTAAAAACAATGTGAAATCAAACTGACCTTATTTACTTTCCTAACAAATGTTGTTGCGTGACTCATCAAGTTGTGCTATTCTAAAGAAAAATGTTTGTTTTCATAATCATTTGCTTTCATAAAAATTTAATAACTCTGCTCATGTAGCTATGGCTGGGCAGGTGGGAAAAATTACATGAACCAATAATATCATTGCCTTGGGATCACGGTCCAATCAAATCCTGATGGATAAAAACAAATTCTGCCCTGCATTATTTCCTTTTTTATTGTGCTTCACTCAGAAATATGTCACATTATGAGTGGTAAATGTGGTGCAAATGCCATTTCATGTGTTTAAAGTCAACAAAATCACTTTCTTAATGAACATTTCTGGTTATACTGTGTATAAATCATCGCTATTGTTCCAAAGAAAAAAACTTAAATTCCTTCATCAAACTCTGAAACGGCTTTCCTTTTCAACCCTGTGGGCTACTGGATAATTTAATCGCTAAATGGCGATTTAGACATTGTTTTAGAAAATTTACATTAAGATTTGGCACCATTCTGGTATGTACTGTATTGCCCATTTTTCACAATCCAATCAAAAAAATCCTGCCCTACTTTACACTTTTAAAAATAAAGGTTCTTAATTGGCATCTATGGTGATCCGTTATCATCCATGGAAACTTTCCACTGCACAAAAGCTTCTTTATAGTGGAAAAAGATGTTTTATATTATTTAAAATGTTGTTCAAATGCTCTGAAAGTTTCTTTGGGGAAGAAAAATTCTTCTTCTGTGGCATCATTACGAAAACTCCCTCTTGGAACCTTTGTTTCTAAGAGTGTATTTTACTCAAAAATGCTACGCTACAGAAGTTAAATGCATCTTGAATGCCGCATTATGTTGTCTTTTAAAGGAATACTGGGGTCCGGATACATGTGGTGGTTTCAGAGATCAGAGATTAACTACAGGGTGCCTTAGAAGGAGTAATAGATGGAGATGGAGCGAGACAGTCCAAGAAAGAAACAAGCGAACTAAAAAGAGAGGTTAGAGTAGCCTTGGATTGAGATCGTAGAGAGGGAGTACTCATGCAAGAGATGGGGTCACATCCCAAACGCGAAATGGGGGTCAACTAGTGGAGGGGGGTGGAGGGTAGAATAAAGGGGGGATAAGTCATGCCGAGTGAAGATACGAGGGAGCCTCATGGGCCGGAGGCAGCCGAGGTTGCTAGGAGACAGCGGGATGAGAAGAGATGTGCCAAGCGCATACAGAGAGATAGTGTGCCAGTTTGAAGACGGCAAGCTTTGTGCCAGTGATTGCAGAAAGCTGCCATTGTGAAGGCATCAGACCAAATGAGCACAAGATACACCAAAACGAGATACTAAACCAGGATCTGTCAGCACACCAGCGAGCACGGGCATCTGGATAAACCTTCCCTCTGACTGCAGGCGCGCTGGTCTCGACACAGCACGGTGTCAAAAGAGGAAAATCATTACACGCAGCAGCCCAGCCCTGTGTATGCATAATTTAGATGGAAGATGTATCAGTAATTGGCAGGGTTTAAACATCGTGAGCTGAGGTAATTGAACAGAAAACGAGATACTAAACCAGGATCTGTCAGCACACCAGCGAGCATGGGCATCTGGATAAACCTTCCCTCCGACTGCAGGCGCTGGTCTCGACACAGCACGGTGTCAAAAGGGGAAAATCATTACACGCAGCAGCCCAGCCCTCTGTATGCATAATTTAGATGGAAGATGTATCAGTAATTGGCAGGGTTTAAACATCGTGAGCTGAGGTAATTGAACAGTCTCCCTACTAATGGAAGTATGTCAGACATGAGCTTCCAACCAGTCGACAGTGAGTGACAGGCACGCTGCAGAGCCAAGAGAGAGAAGGAGAGAGGGATACAGACTTGGAGGAAGAGAGAGTGAAGAGAGTCAGAGAGAGTGAAAGACAAGTCACTCTTCTCTTTGAGAGGATGTTGAGATGAAGATGTCATGATGAGGAAAGAGAGTGTTTGGCTAGCTTGCAGCCACAAGACTGCCCGGACAGATTCTGCCTCCTTAACGCGAGCTTTGGTCTGGGTTGTCATTTTGCTAAGCAGGCTGAGGGAGAAATAAGAAACACCTTAGAGTCCCTTCGGCCTCCCCGGCGGCAACCACGTAGAAAATCGTCCCATTTACTGTATGACAAAGAAGTCCATCTGTAGTAAGCACTAGAGAGACCTGGATTACGAAAAAAAAATGGATCCAAAACGGCTGTCACAAGTAGGAATTGTCAGTGACAAGGAGAGGAGTGAGCAATTTAAAACTTCTGTTACACTGCAAAACACTCTGAAGCATACTGCTGTATCTGTTTCTGTATAACTTCTGTGTATGGGTCATTCCTGGGATTCAGTAACAGTTTAGTTTGGAATATACTTTTTTTTTTCAACTACATATGATTCATTTTCTAAATACCCCACATCATTAGGCAGTAATAGGCAAATATCAAACCAAATATAATTTTTCCTCACCTCAGGCATTAAAGAACTTTTGTCATAATTTTCACGTTTATAGGAAGGAAGCTAAAAAGACACAAATTGTGTCTATGGTCTGTTTTTAGTTTTGTAAATAATATTTTTAATTTAGAAGTTTAGCTAAAACCACAATTTTATTGTTTTAGTCCTTAATATTTCAGATGGTAATCAGCAAGAAATGCTTTCATTCTTAATTGTCTTCCCTATGTTTCCAAATATATTAATGTGACAAGGTGTGACGGGGTTGAAGATTGTAACACATTTTAAGGGATACATTGCCTTCAATTTTAATTTTTGGTTTTCTTTCTCTCTCATATTGTCCTTCTTTCTTGGTCAACATATCTACATGGCCAACATTGTCTTTCTGATGCAAATGTGGGTGCAATTTCTGATGTATAATGCTTGTCAAAGTTTAAGTGAACATATTACATTTAAAAATTATATATACAGAGTTCTGGCATGAAACTCTAGATGGTGCATTCCGATAGGTCTAACTCAATCTGACCTAATGACATTATTATCACATGGCACAGCTTATTGGTTCTCTCCTGTATCGGTAGCCAATGAGCTCGCTGCTCAACATTCAAATATATGACTAGTGATTGTTGTAGCTGGTTCAGCTTGCTTCAGAAACCCTCCACCTTCCCCAGCTCCACCTGTATAGATCTGTTACGAGGTGATTCATGTATGCTATATGGGGGTTATTTTATGTATGTTATATTTGCAGCAGCAATATTTCTTACATGCTCACAGCAGCATGTTGTGGATGTATTGGCAGTAGCAAGTCTCGGTACTTGCTTTGCCGCAGTAGCAGCAGCGTAGCAGATCTATTCCGCCAAGACCAAATACATTAACATTGTCATGTACATTACCATGCCAATCCCTCCGAGAGTTGTCATGACAGAATTATATTTATAGCAAAATATGAGTTGTCATGATTTTGGTAAGTATATATTTACTGAAACCATGATTATATTATATTTTTAATTACATTTTTAATAAATTATGTAAATAACCCTGTCACAAGTTTACAACCCCATAACAATGAAAAATACATATATTTGTGACGGGGTTGAGTGTGACGGTGTTGTGGTTTTTCACTCAAAATGGCCACTGCTCCTCATGTAGTGTAACAGAGTACACCATATATGGCAGTTATAAAATAAGTACACTGTATAAACTTATGGATTAAAATAGGGCTGCACAATTATGACAAAAATCATAATTGTCGATTATTCCCTTGCAATTGTAATTGCGATTATTAATTACGGTTATCACAATTTACATTGAATGATGTTATATCATTGTTTCTGCATAGGATGATGCGATGACAAATTCAAGCGCACAGCTTCACCTAAATATTATTAATTTGTTTAGTTATATCATTTATAATTTGAATAAGAGAACAACACCATTATACTTTGGGTAATCAAAAAATGGTTTTATTCATTAGCCTACATCATATAGATAGGATTTTTTTTCTTCAGGAAACGGCCAGACTAGAATAGCAACACAGTAGCGAACAATAAACGATATGGCAAGACAAAAAGTGAATAATTAAACCAAAGTTTGACCAATTAGAGTAACGTGAGGCTAAAACATGTAAATATGATATCTGGATCACTGTCAGATGAGCCTTCAGATGCTGAGCCGACCCAGGATGCATAACTTACCATCAGACTCTCCATCACTCATGGCATTTAGTGTTTCTAATACCTACCTTCCATAAATCGCCTTTTTTAGTCACTTTGACCTTATTTATGAAACTGATAACCGTTAAATCAGTGAGTGAAAGGCGTTGCCTAGAAATGTACAATGTTAAAACATAAGCGGCAAGAAAATGACAGCACGAAAATACATACATTATATAGGTGGGTAAATTTGCCCCGCTGGCGCTTATTGGTATAAATGCCCCGTTTTTTTGATCCGGTTTTCTCTAAATAATTTTTAACAACATTGGATTGTAAATTACATCATTTTAGTAAAAGTCAATGACTGAGAGACTTGAATGTTTTATTTTAAATCGCTTATGTACATTTGAAAAACAGCCACAGGTAAAATTTACCCCGTGGCGGTTCTAGTGTTAAATAAAAAAAAAAAAAGGTAAAATATGCATGGTATTATAATATCATATTAAAACTAAAATTAAAACAATGGAAAAACCCTTAAGATAACTTGTAGAAAGAAAAAAACAGATCTTAAGCACACAGAATAACATAAGTGGACTTTGAACGATGAATTGCCGCTTTGAACGATTACATAATTGTGACATCCATAATTTTAATCGCGATTAGAAATTTGATTAATTGTGCAGCCCTAGATTAAAATAAAATGTTGAAAAAATTATCATTTTCCATCATAATATTATGTGACAGGGTTGAGTACCCTCCCTGACTATAATACGCCTCAGAAATATGAATAAAAAGTATGATACTAACCATTTTCTGCACCACTATTAAAGAAACCTGAATGATGTCATTTCTGGTAAATGATGTCACATATGTGTGGAGACTAAATTATTATGGGCATAGAATGGTTAGTGACGGGGTTGAGTTCAGACTGAGGGACATAAATTTACATTTAAATATCTTGCATTTTTTTATTAAAATATTTTTACAAGAAATGAACACAAATAAATACTTACATTATTGTCAAAAATCATAGAAACTATGCACATTTTGTTAATAATTTTCTAAGTACAAACTCGAAGTGCTTCAGGGACATGACAAAATGCGTGGTTTAAGATGGATGTAAGACATTATTTTGTTAAAAAAATATTAAAATGCAATAATTATTTTATTCGTTATAGTGGGCATACCAAAGTATTGTGAAAAGCTTCTAACAATTCATTTTGGCGAACCACCACTTTAAACTCTGGGGGACTGAAATATTACAAAATCCCAGGAATGACCCATATATAAAGCTGAAAAAGCAGCCATTGCTCCAATCTTCAGTGTCACATGAGCCATTCAGCAATCATTTTAATATGCTCTATTAACTAATATCAATTATTACTGGTGCTTAATTATTATTAATGGTCCATGTTGAAAACAGTTTTGGCTGCCTTGTATTTTTGTGGAAAACGTGATGCTTTTTTTTTTCAAGATTCTTAGATAAATAGAAAGTTCAAATACATTTTTAAATAAAAAATTTTTTTTAACATTATAAATGTCTTTCCTGTCACTTTTGTTCTTATCTATCTATTCCAAATATAGCGCATCAAGGTTTTCAACATTCATGTGACTCTGAAGACTGAAGAAATGGCTGCTGAAAATACAGTTGTACATTACAGGAATTACTTGTTAAAATATATTTAAATAGAAAACAGTTTGTGATAATCATTGTGATAATTGTGATAATATTTCACAGTATCATTATTATGATTTATTTGAACAGTATTTTTGATCAAATAAATGCAGCCTTGGTAAGCAGAAAGAGACTTTCTTTATTTTGCATAAACAAAAGAAAAGAAAAAATCTAAACTATTGACCAGTATCATATACAACTTTAACAGAGCCGACACGAACACACATATAGGGTAGTCAGCTGATGAGCTCTTTGTTTGCTTTAATTCTCTTAATCAAATGTTTCTCTGTGTATGTTCTCTTCAGGATTTGTGAGTAGTGTTCTTTACCTGGAATTAGGCGATTAAATACTATTAAAAGAAAATAAAACTGACTGATGCTTTCAACAAAAGCTTATACCAACAATTAATAACCTTGAGGCTGATGGAGGGTTTGTCTTGAAAGGTTTTCACAAAACTGTTAAAAATCAATTCTCTATGGAGAAAATGAATGCATTTTTTACTTCCAGAAACCGAATGTTGCACTCTGTTGCCTTTTTGATAGAGTTTGTTTACTGTAGAGAGTGCGTGCACATTAACTGGACTGGCCTGATATAACAATACAATTTTTATTTGATATTGCTGTTGTTAGCTTTTATAGCTGTCTTGAAATATATTCTTGAAATGTAATCTTGACAAATTTGGTAGATTTTGGTTCCCCCCATTCAAGAAGATAGGAGCCTCGCTTTTATTCCAATTACTAAATTCGGAAAGCGACTTTCATACCAACCAAAGAAACTCGGCACCAAAAGCCCCACAGCATCATCAGGTGAGCGAAATCTCACACCCTGAATTGGCCATGTGTTATAAAGGGAAGTGGAGTGCAAGCGATGAGCTGGGAAGTGGTTTCCGGAGTGGCTCGCGGTGTACACTCATGCTCCACTCCTCTTTTCTGCTCT
>NW_015656630.1:3557514-3558964 GCF_001515625.1 Sinocyclocheilus rhinocerous
ACCAACCAAAGAAACTCGGCACCAAAAGCCCCACAGCATCATCAGGTGAGCGAAATCTCACACCCTGAATTGGCCATGTGTTATAAAGGGAAGTGGAGTGCAAGCGATGAGCTGGGAAGTGGTTTCCGGAGTGGCTCGCGGTGTACACTCATGCTACACTCCTCTTTTCTGTTCTCCTCTCCTCTCTCCCTTCCATTCATGAATCAGAGCCATGAGAGCACCAGCAGCCCTCATAAATAAAGCAAGAGGGAAGGAAGGAAACCTCTCTCTCTTTCACTCCCTCTTTCGAAGTCACACGGCATCGCTCGATCCCCATTACATAACCATTGAAAACAAGCCCAGCAAAAACCCTTCGCAGAGGCCTGAGGAGCGTCCTAAGAGAACCTACTGAATGATGAGCCCCCACTTTATTTTTTTCACACACGATCAGAAAGCATTAAGGTAGGTACACAAAGAGTGCAAATGGAACCTTATGCATCACAATCGATCAGATCTTCTTAAAGTCTTTTTTTACGTTCTTTCTCCCTCATCAGCCAACTGAAGAGCAAGCATGGATATTGATCTTTGATGTTTGGCATAACTATAAATGCACACAGAGAAGAGGGAGTTTTATCTCTATTGGATTTCTCCTCCCCTCTCTCCTGGGACCCTTCACGCACTCACATCAAAATGCCACTAAAATGCCAGCAGGGAAATGGAAGCATTATTCACCAGACCGCCACTCATAACTGAAAGATGCTGGATGCCTTCTTCACATCCTCTTCATTATCTACCTCACCTGAAAATGCCACCGCCTTTCATCTGACTTATCCCCACATCAGACGTCCATGCAATTTAAAAAAAACGAGTCTGATTTGGACGGGGAAAACCCATTTCTTTTTTATCGGTTTTGAAACCTTTCTTTTCCAGGACTGTCATTTAAACAATGCAGAAAGCGCAGGCTCAATATAGATAGACAGAATGTGAGGGAGAGTGGAAGAGGGGGAACGGCACGCTCTATATTTGATGAAGTGGATCAAAGCACTGCCACGCTAGCTGCCACCACTGGTGTCTTTGTCTTTTTATTTAAATTCAATACATTATTTATTTTTAGCTTGACAAGTTAATGCGGGATTCTTTGATAGGAATTCTGGTAAAGCGCAAGGGGCTGTGTCTTTTCATATGTTTGCCATATATGTTTATGGAGAGCAGCGAAAAAAGAAAGCCTGTCAGATAGACACTGATGAAAGCAGCACTGAAAATGTCACAGAGCCGCCGGAGGTGAGATGGGTCCGCAGACATGTGACATCTTTAACTGGAATGACACAGATCACCGAAAACAAAGTGGAAATTAAATCAAGCCTCTCATTTTCTCCTGGGTGGCAATGAGGAGAGACAGGCAGGCAAACACGCTGTCTCATCAGACGCGCACACGCTCCTTGAGACACCTTTAGTCAGCCGAGTAGATCGC
>NW_015656630.1:3560791-3590990 GCF_001515625.1 Sinocyclocheilus rhinocerous
GCAGGCTCAATATAGATAGACAGAATGTGAGGGAGAGTGGAAGAGGGGGAACGGCACGCTCTATATTTGATGAAGTGGATCAAAGCACTGCCACGCTAGCTGCCACCACTGGTGTCTTTGTCTTTTTATTTAAATTCAATACATTATTTATTTTTAGCTTGACAAGTTAATGCGGGATTCTTTGATAGGAATTCTGGTAAAGCGCAAGGGGCTGTGTCTTTTCATATGTTTGCCATATATGTTTATGGAGAGCAGCGAAAAAAGAAAGCCTGTCAGATAGACACTGATGAAAGCAGCACTGAAAATGTCACAGAGCCGCCGGAGGTGAGATGGGTCCGCAGACATGTGACATCTTTAACTGGAATGACACAGATCACCGAAAACAAAGTGGAAATTAAATCAAGCCTCTCATTTTCTCCTGGGTGGCAATGAGGAGAGACAGGCAGGCAAACACGCTGTCTCATCAGACGCGCACACGCTCCTTGAGACACCTTTAGTCAGCCGAGTAGATCGCAAATAGGTCCAGGGAGATTCGCCGGGATATCTCGCCATCCCCATAAAGATAGCGCGGTGGCAGTCCAAATGACGGAGGAGATTTATGGAGAAATCCGGCCGCTTCAGTTCTGCTAAATTGGTCTGCGTTGTTCTGCAGAGCACAAAAAAAAAGTGCTGTTATTAAGAGAGAATTTGGTGCACATGCCAGGCAGGCCTCATTAATCTGATGTTAGGAGCTGCGTTATTGAACGCGGTCTTGGGGGAAGGACTTCAACGGGTTATATCCGAGAAGATGTTGTGTCTGCACTGTTGGAGGGTTAAAGATAATGGCCCACACTCATTTCTTTTTCAGATGCTCCAGAGACACCAGAGTGCAGTCATGTGATGTGATGTGATTGTGCTCTCCCTGCTTTCCAGAAACGACTGGCGCATTTATGCATTTACACTCCCAAGCAAACCCACCCACGTCCAAGGCCGGAGGAACTCTCTCCGGATGGCTCTCAAACACGAGAAATCCATCTACTAAGTGTCATCGCAATGAGTTTCCTACCGCAGCTGGTTTAGGTTAATAAAACGTGTGCACTGAGGATGGCGGGGAAAACAAAGTGAAAAAATAGAGACGTTGTCGACATTCTCTATCCTTAAAGCCAAACTCTCTTTTTCCATGGATTACCTGCTCACTCAGAGAATGATCAGGTAATTGAAGATAACACCACTTCAGCTTCCAAATAGTACCGTGTCAGTGCTAATACCAAGTTGGCATAACAAGTGGGTCTCAGATTGTCAGGGTGCATTTAGGACTTCATAGAGCACCGGTATTCCTTTCTAATGCCTACTGAGAGCTGCGGCTGAAGCAGAACACAGCAAACGTCTCCTTTATTCCTTCATTTGAAGGGGAATATAGCAAATCGATGCTGAAAAATAAGAAAGCCAGGCCAGACTTGGGCGGAGCGTGGGAGCGGGTCCACAATGGGGCTTGTTTATTTTTGGCTACCTAGATTTAACAACCCTGCTGCGTTTACAAAGGCTTGTTTGAAAACTAATAATGAATATCAATAGCATAATTACCGAGCTGATTAAATAAAAGAGGACGGACACCACACACTATTTTCCATGAAAAGGGGAAATGGACGAGAGCTCTGTCCATCAGTGTTAATTACATGGGGTTTTATTCAGCTCGTGAACTAATTAATGTCTTTTTTGAGGGAAATCTAATGGACCACCTGGTCATTTCATTAGACTCCAAAGGCCTTTATGGGTTTAAGAGCCAATAAAGCTTGTTCAGGAGCATTCTAATCCAGACCTTCATTACAAACGAATAAAAGATACACTCATGAATATGGATGTGTTAGCCATTTATGTAAAGCATGATAATGAAGCCTTTTGTGAACACTGACGCATTTCTCTCCATCCCTGATGGACAGTGATAATAAATGATGATAATGAAGCCTTATGGATTTATATGAGGCTTTCAAAAGTTGGAGCGAAAGGATCTCGATGTTTGTCATTTTATTTTTTTCTCATTGGCTCTTTCCACAGCAGTTTACACTGGCAGGTAAGACAGCACATCACTTTCAACTTGATATTACACAAGCCTAGTAACACAGATACAATCTACACACTGTCAGCACATTGTGTTTATGTGTGTGTTTGTGTGTTTGAGAGGCAGAGAGATCACGGTCTGTCAAAAACATGTCTGTCTGAGGCCTTCCAATACTGTGAGCTAATGCTGTTTGATGTATTAACTATGAGGATGGGGGCAGTGGGGGTGTGTTAGCATGTGTGAGTGTATGTGTGGGAGAGAAACAGAGAAAATGAAGTGTGTTTTGCCTGTTGTGTGCCGCTGAATGAGAGGGGAGGAGTGTTGAAGTCATTTGATGTTTTAATAATGTTTCAGGCTGATTGAGTGTCTCTTTGTTAGATGGTTTCAAGTTTCAATCAATCTCTCATTTCGACCAATGAGTAAACACTTTCACAGAAATATGAACAGAAGTCACTCAAATGTGACGGCTTTGATGTGATTATGTGTGTGCGTGCATAGAGTTGAATGGAATATTGTCACTAAAAAGAACTGCAGTACCAAAATGATTATCGTTTCACAAATTTCGGCACCTGAGGCAGATGACAATGTGCTGCTATTCAATGTAGTTCGACAGTGCAGGAAGTGTAACGTGAAGCGTATGTTAACGTGTTTACCCATGAGATTCATTAAATGTGCTTTTTATGCACTTAGCTGATTTGACATTATCGCAGTTTCATTCTGTAATTTATCTATGAATCAAATCCTGATGGGATGTTTAAAATGCTCATATAAAATATATTTTTGTAAAGCAAATAATGAGGAGAGGAGACCATCAGACAGCATTTTTTTTTTACATTAAGTTTGGTAAGACTTCTTATATTACTTAATTAGAGCAGCTTTGCATTGTGTTTGCCTTTCCTGTCCATCTTGATGCAATATAAATATTCCATTATGTTTGCCATCCAAATGAATTGCTTAGACATTTAGTTTTCTTACTTTGTTATCTACAAAAAATATGATATTAATCATGAATTATTTACATTTGACTTAATCTATTCACAGCCCTCATTTCATTTCATCATTTGCCAAGGCTGTTTATTTGTTGCATAAAGTATTGATTTAGTATCAGTATTGAGGAAACAAGGCTAGTATCATAATGAAGCCAAAAAGTTAGTATTGATCTAACTCTAGTGTATACAAATGTTTATGTGCATACAGTGAGCATGAACACGCTGGAATGTTGCCAGCATAAAGACTGTGATTTATCTCCAAGTGTTTCATTTCATCATTTGCCAAGGCTGTTTATTTGTTGCATAAAGTATTGATTTAGTATCAGTATTGAGGAAACAGAGGCTAGTATCATAATGAAGCCAAAAAGTTAGTATTGATCTAACTCTAGTGTATACAAATGTTTATGTGCATACAGTGAGCATGAACACGCTGGAATGTTGCCAGCATAAAGACTGTGATTTATCTCCAAGTTGGCATAGATGTATCTTTAATCAAAGCCTGTTTTGTTGCTATGCACTTTAAAAGTATGTGTGTGCCTTCATCACAAGTCAGACTGAATTTGAATAATTGAAAAGCTTTGAGTTATAATGGCAACTCATAATGTTCCCAGAGCTGCCTATTGCTTTAGTTGATGTTTGGGGTTCAAAAGAGCAATGACCACTGCATAAAGTTAATGCATTATAATGCATTAACGGACAATGTGAATGTGTGATCACAGAGAGCCTTCTTTAGGAACAAGCACTGTGAATGTGTTACAAAAAAAATATATAATAATAATAATAAAATGGTGTTAACAGTGTCTCCAGAAAACTAGCACTGAATAATTCTTTTCACAAGTATGTTTAACCTGCATTTCAATAGATGGTATTGCCTTAGCATCTGTAAATTATTTACAGATGCTGGGTTCATACTGTTGTGGAAACCCATGTTGCTTACCCATTAGATTTTTTACCCAGTTGCATCTCGGTCGTATTTTTGTACATTCAAATAAGATGCATCAAGATGCACTGCGACAAGTTTGACAACAGTGACAACAGTGACACAAGGATCAATGTTATGTGATGTCACTGATGTCAAACTTGGCACCAGGGTTAATTAACTATAAGTAACAGCACTAATTTACCTACATTTTTAGTAGCATGTTAAGTAGTTTAGCTTTAAAAAAAAACATTGTAACTTTTTGAGTAACATATTTTGTACTCCCTTTCATGTGTAAGGAGGTCCAGATCATTTTAGCCATTCAGTTCATTCATATGGATTATATAAGTAAAATGGTCAAATAAATTATTCAAATGGTGAAAAAATAATTTAGTGATTCATCTTAACCCCTGCAGCTTCTTAGTCTTAGTCCAGAATTGAACCAAATGCTGCTATTTATTATTTGGTCATTTATATTATACATTTGTGTTTTCTAGTTGTATTATTTCTGATTTAGAGCAAGTAGCAATAGTTTACATGTTTGTCTGCCAAGTAAATGGTCTCGTCAATACATTGCAAATTATAGTTCTGCCATGACAACTCTCGGAGGGATTTGCATGGTAATGTACTTGACAATGTTAATGTATTTGGTCTTGGTGGAATAGATCCACAACATGCTGCTGTAAGCATGTAAGAAATACTGCTGCTGCACATATAACACATCTGAATAACCCCATAAAGCATACATGAATCACCCCGTAGCAGATCTATACAGGTGTAGCTGGGGAAGGTGGAGGGTTTCTGAAGTGCGCTGCAAACTGCTACAGCAAAAAAAGCCAGGTATTTGAATATTGAGCAGTAAGCTCATTGGCTACCGATACAGCAGAGAACCAATCAGCTGCCATGTGACAATGATGTCTCCAGGTCAGATTGAGCTAGACCAGGGGTTTTCAAAGTGTGGGGCGCGCCTCCCCAGGGGGGCGCCAGAGCATGTCAGGGGAGGCGCGGGGGGAAATTATAATAAATTAAAAATATAATTATTGAGTTAAATTATTATATGTATTTTTTATTATAATTAAATGTTTTTGATTTGTTTTATAATTTGTTAAAAATGTTTATAATTTAAACAATACTAAAAAATAATGTCAAAAATATGAGAAAATTTTTTCACCCAGAAGGCCGTAGCTGTGAATTCACTGCTGTTTGGCGGGGGGGGGCGCCATTGGGTAAGTTGTGTCAAAAGGGAGGCCCACTGTCTTAGACTTTGAAAACCCCTGAGCTAGACCTATCGGACTGTGCCATCTAGAGTTTCATGCCAGAACTCTGTATTTGTACATTCATAAAGATGTTGGTCCCCTTAGCTACTTTTTGTTAGTAACGTGTAGTGTGGCCAACTAATTGAAAATCACTTTAAATTTTAGTACACTGTTTAAAATAATAATAATAATAATAATTGTAAAAAACAAAAAAAGTAAATAAAACAAAGATTCTTTCCAGTACATTTTACAAGAAAATATTATTTTTCACCAAAAATGTCACATTTAATGTGTTACTTGACAATTTTTGTAATTATTTTTGAAATGTTCTCTTAATTTCTAAGTAAAATATCTAAATGTGTGCAAATCAGATATATCACAGAAGGCAAGATTTTAAGCAAATAGTGCTATGAGTTTGCAGTCTGTTTCAGTCTGTGTCTGATTTTTGTATCTTGACAGAGCTCATCTGCCTTTACTTTAGTTGTATGAAAAATAACAGCTTGGACATTGGAACAACATGAGGTTGAGTAAATGATGATAGAATTTACATTTGAGGGTGAAAAAAAAACTTTTTAATTGCTTATCTGTATTAGCTGGAAGTGGTTTTAACACATACCGTTGCCCAGGTTTTCAGAGTGGAAAATGTGGCGTAGCCTGCATATGTCCGCAGGGATCGAGACCATGTGTCAGGTCCTTTTTATGTTTGTTTTTTTCTTTGTCTTTCCAAGCTAATTGTGAATGCCTTTGCCATTTACAGTTAGACTGTGAGAGTCTGGATGTTTTAGAAGAGTTGAAAGCGCTCTGTGTATTTGACACGATCACTGCACTGATAAGGTCCCTGGAGCTTTATAGCCACGGTGTTACATACAGATTCAGGCCAGACTCTGCTCCCAGTCTGCCTCTCAGTTTGTGGTCAGAAAGGTACTGAAATTAGTTGCTTTAACACGGGACTAATTGGTATCTCTGTCTCTATGTCTCACTATCTGTTTCTCCTAATGTCCTGCAGTAGTGTAATGGAGGTCAATGTTTGCTGCAGAACATCACCTCTGGCTCCCGATTAGTCCACTGACCTACAAAACCCCCTATAAAGCCCAGCAAAGCCAGTGTCTCTAGCCCAGCATTCTGGTTGGCTGAAAACATCTCCAATAAAACTAATGCAGATTTAAATTTGCAGCTTGGAGAAACCTCCTTTCCCTCCCATCTGCTATTCTAATCCCCAACTAGCTGACTCACTTCTTGATTTCCATGAGAAACGACGGGCTATCTTTGAAATAAATCCTAGAGAGGGAGAGGGAGAGTTGCACTGCAAAATAAAACACTGGTTCTGGGAAGGCTGGTACATTTCAATCCCTGTGTTATCCAGGGGTTTGAGAGCAGGTGACAGGACCCTTAAGCTTATTCATATTAATCAGCAAACTAAGTGTTGAAATGTTGTGAAATCTGCAAACGTACATGTAGACCAACACCTGCCTACTTTTCTCACACTTTTTAAGCTGATTATGGAAGAAAATCTGTGGAATTTATTTATTTAGAATTAAATTATGTGCTAAATGATAGCAGAAATGGTAGCATTTTCATATTAGCCAGAATATTTAATTAACAAATATACAAGGGACTGGGGATATAAAAGCAAAGAAGCTTTGCCGCAGGTTTTTACCACAGGTAATGGGTGTTCTTAGGTGTAAGTGGATGACAACCAGACATGTTGTCTTGGGCCCTGATGGCAATTTATTAATAATTGCGGATGCAGTGATATTGAAATTCTGTCCAGGTAATGATAAGCTGATGGCTGATAACCAACAAATGGCCAATATTAAAATTCTATAAATAAGAATGCACAATAATCGATATCATCTCTAACACTGGCTCATAGACCAATGTTGATATGGTACTGATATATTGTGCATCCCCATTTTTAAAAAGAAGAGTTCATTAAAAACACTCCTTCTGTCAGTTAATGTAGTTTGTTTGCCTTAAAGCAACTTCAGTAACACTTAATGTTAGTGTCCTTGTTACGCATGTTACATGTACTTACTATAGTAATAAAAATAAATTATGCATAATTACATGCTAACTAACCTTAAACCAAATGCTCGTCCAAACCCTAACCATATAGTAAGTACATGTTTTTGATTACTATTTCTCAGTACTTCAATGTATAATTACATTTAAGGTTGCTCTGTAACAAGGGACAACATAAAATTAAGTGTAACCCCCAACTTTATATAGAATTCAGCTGTGTGGTAACAGATGTGCATATATTATACAATTAAATCTGATTGGATGAGCCACATTCAAAGTCAGAATGTGAGTTAGAACAGAATCTGTTTTATAGGGTTTATTTGAAGTAAAATGTATTTGAAATTCAGACAAAAATGCAAGGTACAAGACTGTGTACATATCTGCTTTAGTAAGGGAAAGAACTACAATCCCATGAACCATTGCAAATGACAATCAAATTAAAAGCAATGGAGAGATATACAATTATTCATTTAAGTGGTTGAATTAGGGGTGTACGATAATGACAAAAAAAAAAAGATATCAATATTTTCTGGAATTTTGTCTAATGATAATTAGACACTATTTTGCTGAGCACGTTATTGTGCTGGTATTTTGACAGGTTTAGGACTGCTGTGGACAACTGACTCCCAAAACTTTTGATATTCTTCATATTTTGTGAGGTGGTTCATTTATAGCAGTAACAGAAATTAACTTTTACAACAAGTTTAAATTGATTTTACCTTTTATTACCTTTATAAGGCCAATTTTTTCTAACCTAAATAAATGTATGCATGATCTTTTGTCAGATTATTACATTTAAACAATAAATTCCAATAGTAAGACACTATAGGGCTGTTACCAATCAAAGGAAATCAGTATCAACAAAATTTGTGCTTGTAATGCTGAGGTGGATATAAATTATAATCAATTTTAATAAAACACAATATTACATTATAAAACTCTATTTAATATCTGTTGTCAGTCAGAATGACAGTTCTTGTGTGAACATTATAGGCCTATACTAAATGTGTTGTGATTGGTTAGCTGTCCCAGTGCGTTGTGATTGGCGAACAGCTTAGATGGTGTTTCAGTACTGCCCCGCCCCTTGCCAAAGCAGCAAGAGGATCGTGCAGAACCTTTGCACGCAGAGATATTGCAATACATATTCGAGTGGTAACCATAGATATATATACTGTACATATCTATGGTGGCAATGTTATTGTTGTTTTTTTGTTTTGTTTTTGTCATTATCTGCCAGCAGGATGCGCTGTTGGATTGGGAGAGATAGAGGTTTCCCTGGTAAGGGCTGTACACAAAGCAGCGCTCCGCTCACAAACACTGCTTTATCAGACATTACAGGCTATTAACTTCTTGTTTATTGAACTCAAATTAATATCACCTTTGCAATCATGCTGATATTTGGAGAATATACTCGATAACATCAAATCACATATAATTTAAACAACAATTACATATATATCACGTATATTACATATATATTACAATATAAATCACACACTCCTAGGTTGAATATATCTATGGAAGCAAAATGTATGCATACTTTTTACTTTTACTTTTACTTTTAGGTCTTTACACTCATACAGATTCAATCAAAATTATTCAACCCGCAGAGACTGCAGTATTTTACAAATACAAGCTTTTCTGAAGATTCAGAACTTTTAACACTTTACTGGCATATTTAAAGTGATGATGTCAATATATAATGTAATATTTTTGAGATATAAGATTTTTTAATAATACATCTGTCATAATTATTCAACCCCTATTCAACATTGCTGTTTTTAGTCACTTATTTGTATGATGGGGAACAAAATAGTCTTAAAACACAATTAAACCTTTAGAAACTCTATTAGAAAACAGGATTAGCTTGAGCTGTTACACATACATACAATTAGCCCATGCATGTGCTGAAATTGAGTAGCAAATATGACAAGTCAACAGAGCTCTCGCTAAAGCTATAGAGAAGATATAGTGAAGAAATAGTTTTATTACTTTAGAAAGTCTAAGGCTACATGAAGATTTCCAAGTCATTAAATATTCCTAGAGACATAGCTTGTAGCCTTATTCCTTAGCTTAAAATATGTTGTACCAGAAAACCTTTCAGGGTGTTGAAGAAAAAGCACAATATCATAAAATGTTTGATCACAGCAACTGAGGGAAAAACCTGCAATGTACTGCCAAAGACTTGAAAGATGACCTGATGAAAGGAGGAAAAATATTTCAATGCAGACTATAAGAAGAACACAAGGCAAGTATGGTCTTCATGTTGGGGCATCTTGCTGAATGCCACTCTTGACCATGAAGAACATAAAAGGCCGACTTGAACATGCTAAGATTCATATACAGTGGGTACGGAAAGTATTCAGACCCCTTAAATTTTTCACTCTTTGTTATATTGCAGCCATTTGCTAAAATCATTTAAGTTAATTTTTTTTCCTCATTAATGTACACACAGCACCCCATATTGACAGAAAAACACAGAATTGTTGACATTTTTGCAGATTTATTAAAAAAGAAAAACTGAAATACCACATGGTCCTAAGTATTCAGACCCATTGATATTTCAGTTTTTCTTTTTTAATAAATCTGCAAAAATGTCAACAATTCTGTGTTTTTCTGTCAATATGGGGTGCTGTGTGTACATTAATGAGGAAAAAAAATTAACTTAAATGATTTTAGCAAATGGCTGCAATATAACAAAGAGTGAAAAATTTAAGGGGGTCTGAATACTTTCCGTACCCACTGTAGATAGACTTGTGGAGTTCTGGAAGAATGTTTTATGGAGTGATCCAACTAGAACTTTTTGGACCCACGAATCAGCGGTATGTCTGGTCCAAAAAAGGCAAAGCTAATGAGCAGAAGAGCACCATCTCCATGGTCAAACATGGAGGCGAACCAGTCTTGTTATGGAGTTGTTTTACTGTTGCAGGAAGTGGAAATCATGACTGTATGAATGACACCATGGATTCTTTGAAGTATCAGGCCATTTTGGCAAGAATTTTGTTGCTTTTGGTGCAAAGACTGAAGATGATGATCAATGGACTTTCTTGCTGTACAGTCATCCCAAAGTATACATCCAAATATGCTTATGCTTGGTTCAGGGATCGGTCGTAAAATGTCCTTGAGTGGCCTGTTAAGTCTCCAGATTTAATTCTCATTGAAAATATTTTGTTGAATTTGAAGAAAGCAGTGGCAATGTGAAAGCCAAAGATTATCTGTGATCTGAAAGCTTTTTCAGGCGAGGAATGGGTCAAGATTGCAGTAAAGAGGTGACAGAACCGTCTAAGCACCCCCAAGCAGTGTTTATTGGTGGTTTTAAGCAATAAAAGACTCTGCACCAATTTTGACTTTTGAGAGTTGAATCATTTTGAACATGAATGTTTAGAGCCAATTTGATTTTTTTTTCATTATTCATCAACTTCATTAGTTCTACAACTTCATCACAGTGACTTCATTACTTGATCAACATTCTTAGAATTACTCAAATGTGTATTAAAAAACTTTCTCTAATAGTGTACTAATGCCTTTGTTGGATTGTTTTCATAAATGTTTGTTCTCTGCAGCAAAATGTCATGCAGATCAAGTGGGATTGCAACCATACATATATATTACATATTTGAATTCCTTTTTTTTTCCTGTGGTTGCACATTCCAAAAATGCCTACTCTTTTATAAGTTAACTGCTGATACAAACTGACTCCATTCATTGCAGAGTACAGCGTAGAACTTTGGTTCGCTTTTTTTAGTGTGAATTCAGATAATGCACAGAAACACAGAGAGAGAGTGAGTGAGAAGGGGGAGTGAGCGAATGCCTTGACTTTCAAGCTATTATCACACCACACTAAGCACAGACAAACACTTTGCCTCGCACGCACACGCATGAATGCGTAATCACAAACTCCTCAACTCTACATGCGTCCTCACTTAATTGGAAATGTCAGATCAATGCTTTCTGATTACCAGGCTTCACAAGATAGTTTGTTTCTGGCTTACGGCAGTGGTTTTTATCCAGCTCTGTTTTTTTTTCTTTAAAGACTAACCTCTCTCACTCTCTCTCTCCCTCCCTCAGCTCACTTGCAAGGCCCAGCTGTAGCCAGAGCTATACTCACCGATCTGTAATCAGCTTTTAATTCATTAAGAAGACAGAGCTTTTAATTCATCAGCTTTACGCCGTGTTGTTTCACCCACTGGCTAAAGTGGACGGAGGATGAGATGTGATCAGAATCATCTACTCCATCATTTGCTTGGGGTCTTTAAAAGGCTTTGAATTCCTTTGCTATTTGCAAACAGAACTCCAGACAAGACATCCTTCTGATTGCTCAAATGGATCAATAAAAGAATGTTGTCCTAGTTCCATGACCATGACAGAGCGCTTTGAGCAGGAGATGAAAGAGATCTCCATCTTCTAATTAAACATTATTTTTTAATATAGTCTCTCTTATTTTATGTTAAGGAAATTCAGAGTGTGGTTAGTCATCTCTTTTTAAATAAGAAGGTAGGGAAGTATACAGATAAAAAAGTGGTGCTACTATAAAAATGTAGGGAAATAAATAAAAAATATGTATTTATTTAGTAAATATTTGATCCAAAAATAGATTTTGTTATTCTCAGTTTTGCAGAGTACCTTTTAAATATGGTTTAATTCTACAAAAAAAATATGATAATAATAATAATACATAAATAAATAAAAATACAATACAATAAAAAAAATAATACAATGAAAACTTGGGTTTTGAAGTAGAAAGACTGAAATAGTAATTTCTTGTAAAGGTACTCCAATAATCTTATAGAATATAGGTTATAGATCCATAACAATTGCTATATTTCAGTTGTTATAAAGTCATGCCGTTTACTTGTGTGAGGAACATACCAGAATTTAAGTCATTGTTTATTGCCAACATTTCCTTCCTCCATTCAAGAGGCATGTTAACCCTTTAAAACCTGACATATGAATTTGTAGTCTGAAAAAGTATTATTTTTATTATTTTAAATGGAACTATTTATTGAACTTCATTGATATAAGAAAATATGGAGCTCATACTCAAGGAGGAAAAACACCTTTTACAAAAAGTAAGATGAAATTCTTATGGTTTGTAATGTAAAACAATGAGAATAGTACAAAAGACTACTTACATAAAATGCAAATAATTATCAGTTGTCACTCTATATCTCCCAATAATATGTCTTAGTAAGATGATATTAACATGCTTAGTTTTAGTATTTTATTGTGGGGGTCAAAAATATAATGCAATGCAATACAAAAAACATACAGTTAAACATTCCTCAAAAGCCTAATATATCATTTGTGATATATTATATTGTGATTTTTCTAATAATTAGCTAAGATGTTTCAGTCCATAAGTTAATCTTAAAATATTACTTAAAATATAAAAGTTATTTTACCTTATAAAAATATAAGATTTCACTACGAAATTACATGTGAGCCACAACCTAAAGGGCATGTATACCTTTATCATGTATACCTTCACATTCATACCTTCACTTGCTAAAAAAGTATGAGAGACAGTCAGTCAGATGACAGAAGACATGTAGCAGATTGTGTACAACAGGTTTTGATTGTGTTGATTTAGTCGATAATTTGAGTATCCTAGTAGGCTTTATAGCGTTAATGATGCATGCTAAAACATCTTTGTTTACGTAAGCATAGCAAAATCATAAGAGAAGCTGTGCTTGCTTTTCATTGGTTCTCATGTGTATCGTCAATGCGGCCTGAGAACTAGGGCAGTTTCCCACACCACCTTTACAGTACTTTTACAAAACCACTGTGATACAGTAACTGTCTTTAGTAGTATAATTTTTAACTGTGAACTATCTTCCAAGCTATTCCATCATAGTCTATTAATAATGATGCAAAAAAACAATTCCGAAGGGAGCTCCTAAAGTCTAGCGCACGCTTGAGAGCTCTGTCATCTCTCCCCACAATCCCATTATATATCAGGTCCTTAAAGCAATTTGAGGCTGAGCTCCATGCATGCCTTCCAGCCAGGAGCTTTAGGGACTGAGATATTAACTCTGAAATGGAGGTTTAAGAAGGAAAAAGGTGTCCACTTGAGAGTGGATACTGAGGATTAATTTCTCAAGTGCTTGTCTCGCTCTTTTTTTGTGCCTCTCTCCTTTCCCTTTCACCTCCACGTTGTGGCTTAATATTCCGACTGCTCTCCCAGTGTCACTCAATATTTTCAAAACAAGGACTTTCAGAACACAGCACAAATGAAATGCAATTTAGGACACCCAGCCCAAGTGTTTGCCCACCTCTGAATGCAAACACTTGCAGTGGGGCCGACCAAGTGCATCCCTCAGGATAAAGGACTTATTGCGGAAAAACGGCTGCTTGATCCACCCAGATTAAATGGTAATATTCAGAAAACTTGACACTTGCACACCACTGACACAGCTCCACCTTCTAATGCTGTAAAAGAGACTTGTGTTATTATTTTATGTTATGCTGTGATGGATCCGTACTCTTCTCTCTCGCAGGAAGTCAGATTTTTCACGTTGGAAAATCGCAGGTATATACCTCTCATATGTTATGAAATGGGTTTTTCTCCCCGGCCTTAAAAGAATCGGCAGATGTCTCGGGTGCCCTCTGATATGAAAAATTCAATTTAAAAGGATGAGAGAGAGAATGGCGCCCAGGCCTATTTTCATTCTCTCACATGAAGAGATATGAGAATGATGTTCTATTGTGAGGGGGGAAATGATGCCAATCGAACTGCAGAGAAATTCCTTCATAATTCAATTCAATTTCCTCCAAATCCCAATGGCGGCCTACAGTTCCAGAAACGTGGGGTGGGGGAGAGATGGAGAGATTGTGAGGGAGGCAGAGAGGGAGTGACAGATGCCAGGTGAGAAAAGGGAGGAGAGAAAGGTAAAATATAGAGGGTGTGAAGAAACTGGGAGGAGAGAAATGTTAAAATTTAGATGGTGTGAAGGAAGTAAAGGTGAGATGGAGAGGTGTTATAAAGAGTGTAGATTAGAGTGTTTGTTTCGCATCTTGTCCCGCTGATGGACAGGAGGCCGAAGAGTTTGAAAGGTTATGGGTTCACGGCAAGGTCAACAATGACAGCCATTGCAGTCTAACAAGAAAATGCCCAAGCTGGTTTGCAGATTCGGCTACTGTGTTTTCCCAGTCATGACAGAGATTCTTCTAGTTTAGATGGCATCTGATGTTGCAGACAACATAAATTATGTTATTTGTCTTGCGCTCAACATAATAATTTATTGAATATAGTCTAGACCAGGGCTTTTCAACTTTTACAAATCTCTCACAAAGACTCAAAGTCAACCCAGGAACCCACATTATATTAAAGGAAGATTAATTTGCTTTAGAACAACTTAAATGAAGAACAAATTTATTAGGAATTAAAATGTATACAAGTATACAAGATCTCTAGTTAATGTTCATTCAAATAGTTAGACTTGATTGTTTAAAAGCTTTTTAGCTGTCAGTTTTCCTTTTAACCTAAATATCCTGTAAAAATAATTTTCCATCTAAATTTTCCTTCTTTGGAAACATTGGTAATACATTAATTCACTGCTTTTCTTGTTATATTTTCATCATCAGTATTTTTTTATTATTAGTTTAATTATCATATCGTCATTGTAATGTAATTAAAAAAATAAACTTTAACAAACATTTATATCTGTAATTTCGTTGACAAGATTAACACTAGGAGAATTCACTGAGAAAGCATTATGCTGGCTTTTAGTGCTGCTTAATTGCCCACGCTGTCTTTTCTTAGTGGCCAATTCACTAAAGAATTATGTAAATTATATAACGGTGTGATTCTCTTTCAAATGTGAATGTGTGTTCGTCATTAGAATGTATGCCCAATTATTGTGCTCTTCTCTATAATTTGATCATCATTTGATTAAAAACTGCTGCCATGATCAGTAGAAAATGTGCCCAAGCATCTCTTTGTCATAAAATTGTGATTCCTACCAGCTTTTTTGTGCATGTTAATAGAGCAGTGTTCATTGCGGCAGGAAAATACCACTGAGTTTAGTGAATAAAGCTTAATTTGCATAGAAATGACACTAAGTTAATTCAGGTGCTATTTCAGCACATTTACCTGAACGTTATTCAGAATATCTACTTTTGTGTTCTGCAGATGATGACAGAGTTTTCATTGAATTATAAACTCCCTTTAACTTGGATTGTGAGTGATTAAGACTCAAAATTTTATATTGAAATAAAAAAAATGCTGCGAACGGATCTGTTCTTATTTTTCATCCGACTCTCACCTCCTCTGCTTTTTCCTCTTCCATCTTCCAGAGTTGTGTTTTTCCTTTTTTTTGTAGGTGCAATAGCTTGGAGGCAAGAAGTGTGACACTAGGGTCTTCAAAGAGTCCAGACTTATCAAAGAGACACAGGGAGGGAGAAATGGGGAGTTGGGGAGGGGCACTCTGGGAATGTGTTGGAGAATGAAACAGAATGGAGGGGGTGGTCACAAAAACAGGAAAAAGTGAAGACATGAGACATGAAGAAGAAGAGGGGCTGGTGATTGAAATGAGAGAGGGCAGGTGAAAGCCATTGTCAGACCTGTTTAGCATTCACTAGTGGCTAATTGCACCAGCAAAGCTCAGTAGATACAAACCCCTCTGTGTCTGAGAGACATGAGAGCTTCTCCCTCAATAGATCTCCCTCCCTGCCTGGAAAGCGGCACTCCTAAAGCAGAATGTTTAAAACTGGTACAGGGTTTAAGGCTGCAGCAGCGCTGACACTGTAAAAGCCTGCATTGGCCCTACACAGAGTACAGGGGATCGAGCTGCCACTTCTAATGACAAATCTCATAGTTCACGCCATTTGGTATGACAGCATGCAGGAGTAATAGGCTGAATGAATCACTGGTAGGAAAAGCTCAGCCTCGCCGCCCTGCCTGCAGCTTAAACCACCCCGTGTATCGGCTATCCATTTGTGGAGTATTTCACCTCAAACCACACCTCGTACGTGATGAATTGACAGATATCAGGCAGTACCCCATTATACGCTCAGAGGCACAACACCCCAACCCAGCAAACGCCATTTTTTCCCACTGTCTCTGGGTTTTATTTCTGTCAAGTGAAATGCTCTTGCATATTCAGTATTGCATGTTTGTATTATTCCATTTTTTCCATGTGCACTGTTCTAGTTTTACTCCAGTTCCTTAAGGGGCATGTTGTCTATCTCTTTTCTTTGTCCAGTCACATTTGTGGTGCATAATCAAACCGTTCTTTGGCTTCAAGTCCAGTTTAACAGCCAGTCCCAGTAACCCTAATACAGTTCTCCATTTCTGTCCTGGATACAGCAGATTAGCACTCACCCTCTCCAGTCCAAGTCCTCTACAATCTAAGTCTCAGTCTCCAGTCCAAGATCCCTCTCCAATCCAATGCTCCCTGCTTAGTCTCTCCAAAGTAAGACTTTATGCCTGGTCCAAATCTCTCTGTCCTATCCGAGACCCTTTCCAATCCAGGACTCCCTGCCTAGTTCTAGGCTGTCTCTCCACAGCAAGCCTCTCAGCCTGGTCCTATTCTCTCTCTCCAATCCAAGACTCTCTGACCTGTCCAAGATTCTCTGCCCAGTACAAGACACTCTCCAATCCAAGACTCTGACCACTCTACAATCTTAAGATTCTCTCTCCGACTCTTCTTCCAATCCAAGACTCTTTAACGAAACCCTCTGCCTTCAAAGTGCCCAACTCCAGTTACCCAATTCACAGTCATGAAAATTCATGCAGGTTGATTCTAATCAGGGATCACTTTATTCCAGGCATCAGTGCAGAACTAGAATGGAGACTGGCCCTCTTACATCCAGAGTCAAGGCCATGTTCCTTTATCTTGGTCCTGCCTCACTGCTACCCCGTTACACAACCCCCCATCCCTCTGGAGGGAGAGAGAGAGACTGGACCGTGTGCTGAGACTCTACCCCATCTGCAGAACTGCAGAGCTGCAGCTTCCAGCACTAAGGGGGGATAAAAGTGCTGACTCTCGAGCAATGCCTGTAGGAGCAGTTTAAGCAAGAATCCATATTTAAATAACTAAATGCCTCTCTAAGGTTTAAATAGCAACGTGTCTGAAGTACAATTCTAGTCGCTGAGAATGCCATTATTCCAGGATGGTACCTGGGATGGCAACGATATTAGCAATTAAAATATCATAACTGTAATAACGCGCTTTCCCTAATAAAACCTCACTTGAGGATTTTTCTTTTCAAAGTCCCTTACTGTAGATCAAACGCTACAATTTGCATACTACATGTGGCCTTGTAATCACTACATCCCTTTACAGTGATCAAGCAGTGCCATTTGCATTTTCTACAAAGCATGATAAGCACATTTTACAATAGATAAAACAATGACTAAAACGTGCGCCACCTGAAGAATGGTGTGCATGCGGTCCCTTGCACATCAAAGACTACAAATGAATAAGAAAATTAAAAAAGGAAATATATAAAAAAGTTACCGCCCCAAGACAAAACACCCCATGGTTCTCCCCTGTATCTCTTTCTCTCTTCATACAACACTTCCACACAACTCTGACAACAGAGGGACTCATCCTGTGAGTCCATGTCTGAGTTTGCTAAGGAAGTCGATGTAATTACTGTGCAGTGAGAATGTTCGTCTACGCACTTCAGTGCCTCACTAACCGTAAATACCAGGGCACAAGGGAGCACACGAAGAACAGGCCTACAACTCATGAACGTGACAGAGTAAAGAGTGAGCACAAAGTACAAATGTTCAGTGGAAGTGTGTGTACAGTCTATCAGCAATGAGGGGATGTGTGTAAGTAAATAGATTTAGGGTGGGCAGAATGACCAAGATCTTATATCACGGTACAAGTAATTTAATATTATGGTAACAGTATATATCACAATATAGTTAATGTTGCTGGAAATCGAACCCCTAAATGTATATATCTAGTATATATAGTACATATTACGACATTAATACATGGTTATTTAATATATATAACATTATGGGGTTTGATTTCCATCAACCATTTACGTATGCATAGTTGCGATCACACCTGAGTTGAATTCTATTGTACTACAAGTTGCAGGACAGCCATTAACAATCTACAGTCACACTGTACACCTTTCTTGCAACACGTCAAAAAATTCCTCTCATAATTAACAAAGATGTCTGTAATTGGAGTGCACATCTATGACACCGTTTGGAGAGTATGCTGTCATTTTCTTCTTCTAAAACTCTAGCATGTATGTAAATGAGCAATATGTTGCATGACTAGCTACGCAAATGTACAGATTAGCAATATTTGTGTGCGCACTGCATTTCTGAACAATTTGGACATTAAATTTCAGCAGAAGTCAAGAACATAATTGATTAATGAGCTTATAAATAAACATGCTGAATTAGAGGGGAAAAAGAAAGCCTTACGACTTTGGGATGGTGAAGTACGTAGCGTTAATGGTCTCTATATGTTTTAAATGGCTGTGTTAATGGGCTTTTTATATGAACTGAAATTGCTCTCTTAATGGCCCTAATTCCTACTCTAAAATGGTTCTGTTTGCCAGTCTGTGTGTGTTTGTACGTGTGTGTGCAGCCTGGCACTATCGATCCCTCCCCGCAGTCGGCGAGCTGTGAGCTCACACAGAATTGGGAATGGGTGCTTTTTTGCAGGATTCTGTGATTTCCACTGTTTTATGAGCTCTGCGCCTCTGTATTTCAGCATGAGTGTTTGCCCTCATTGGCCTTGTGAAAAACAATGTGGTCACCTAAGCAGTGATATCAAAGAAGAGTTATATTGCTTTCTCCCCTCTGCCGAGAGATACTCTAATAAGTGATTCCCTCTTTACCATTTCCCCTCAATTTGAACAAAATGTTTCCTCATTAGCCGCCCCTCTGGAAATTACATATTGAAAATGCCCGTTTGCTGAAGTGTGATATTACAAATTTAGTGGTCAATTAGCCTAGTTTTGGGGCCTAAAGTTTTAATTAGATTGTTGTATGACTGAAGGCCCTCTTTCCTCTCGATCGCAGCTCCCGCATCGCAGAGTGACGTTCTCAACAGCCAATCCCATGCAAGATCAGCAGGACTCCTCTCAGCAGAGTTACTACGACAGTGGTCTGGAGGAATCTGAGACCCCCAGCAGCAAGAGCTCTTCAGGACCACGTATCGGCCCCCTCGCCCTGCCCGAGGACCACTACGAACGGACCACCCCTGATGGCAGCATCGGAGAGATGGAACACCCAGAAACCGGTAGGCAATTTAGACTTCTGTTACATCTCATTTAGCAGGGTAACACTGGATCCAGTGAAAAGTTGGCCAAATTTCGAAGCTAGATCTATGAGTTTGGGGTCAGAAGCAGACTCAGCAGGGTCTGTGTCTTGCCCATCAGCAAGCCCTCAATCACAACAGCAAATCATTCTTAATGACCCTCTCACACAAGTGTGCTAATTAAAAACTCCGTCTAATGGAGCTTTTGGTCTCTGAATAAATCTGCACTTTGACGTCTGCCCAGACAACAGTGTGCTGATCGTAAACAGCTTCTTTGCTCAAGCCAAACTGCTCTCACAGCAGCTGCTGGGGTCATAAAACAATGAGACGGAAAATGAATCCAAAAAAGAAAATGTAAGGACTAAGCGGGATAGTCTAACGTCAATTTCGTTTAGCCATTAATAAATTCCGCCGGAGACATACTAGACATTCTTCCTGTAATTCATTTATATTGTTGCTCTCATAACCAGAAACATCCTCCCAGCAGCTGCCACTTTAAACTTTGCCCTTCCAAATGTGTCTCGGTTCAATTTAAGCTCTATTACTACAGCAAACGTTCCATAATATCACTTTTTCGCAAATATCTTCTTCAGATTTTTGCTCTATTATGATTAATTACCATGCTGATATCCCTATGGATGTCTCAGTGAACTCGTGTTAACATTTTAGCTGTGAAATATACCTTAGTCTTCTCACGTCAGTGTTTTAACATGCTCTGTGAAACACAACGTCCTGTTGATTTCACACTGGGAACCTGCGCAGCGTGTGGGGTGTGTCTGCCAGCCCCACAGACATGCATCGGATTCTAGGGGAACCGTTTAGGAAGTGAAATGTCAGCACTGCATGTGACTGACTCTGTGTTCAACAGACAAAATCCTACAGCAAATGAACACATAACCTTCTGTTTGTACATTGCCTTGTGTGTCTCACCTTAGTCTGATGTGTTATGCATGATTTTGCATGATGGTCTTTGGCCAGTATCTTCAGGAAGCCATGAATAGAGGGAGTAATAATATTATTTTAACTCTCTTATCTTTGTCATGGAATACAGCAAAAATTAAAATATCTCAACACTGTCAACCTTCTGTATGATGAACAGAAATTTAAGTCTGACCAGCAATATTCACACTGTTGTATTTCATAGAACCCATATTATAACTATACACAAAGTCCCTTTAAGACAAGTCATGTCACTCGGCGGCCATCTTTGAAACGCCTCTCGGGCATGCAAGTGCAACTCCTATCTCTTTGAATGGGGAAACATCAAATTCTACAAAACTGGTCACTAAGCTTACTATTAAATTTCATATTTGAAATCACCAAAGAAATCTGATATCAACTGTGTCATAAATGTTGTTTATTTTGCTCAAATAGCGTTATAAAAAGCTTATTATTCAGGCTAGATCAGCCAGTGCGCATGCACAGTTTTGAGTGCATGTCTCAAAACGCTGACTGTTTCTATAGCAATCGCGACTTCTAACGGCAGCTGCAGTGATGCGCTGACTTCACCGATTGGCTCCTTCATTCAGAAGGCAGGGCTTCCTGCGATTGAGCGGCCATATTGAGCGTTGCTATACGAATATACAATATACTATAAACTAAACGAGTGACATGTCTTGGGTATTCTATAGTCTTTTCTATACAATAATAACAACAAAAATATATTATTCATAATATTTTATTGTACTTTACTGTATTTAGTATTTTTTGTACTCAAATATTTTTATTAAATTATAAAAATTATAAATTGTAAAAATTATTTTAAAAAGCTAATAAAGCAGTATATTAACAATCACAATAATACTTTCATACTGAAATATAGCAAAAATAGTATTTAATAATAATAATAATAATAATAATAATAGTTATTTATTTCTTATTATTACTAAAATATTTAATTCAATTATATTATAAAATTTAAATAAGACAATAAAGTAATATATTAACACAATAATAAAATTTTACTGTAAAATTACAAAAATTGGTATTTAATATTCTTCTTCTTCTTAGTATTATTATTAAAATAATAAATTATTCCAATTTTATTTAAACAATATTTTTTATTTAACTGTAAATTTACAATACTAATTTTCATCGCTGTTTCAATTTCTTTGCTTTCAAATTTTCTATTTTTTGGCAGAAAACCACAGGGAGACCACAAAGCTTCTTTTTTGTTGACAGCAGTTTTTATAAACAATTCTCATTACAAACTTGGGAAGATGGTTGGCACTTATTACGTTTTAAAATGCAGATTATAAGCGACCCAAACTCACAGCACTTGCAAAGATGGAGTCCTGTGGAGAAGCATTTACTGCTAACCAAGCTGCTCTGAGACACTGAAAACACAGACTGCTCGCTTGTAATGACGTAATCTGTTTGCGTGTAAATAAACACAGTGCTACACTTTAAGCACTCATCAGATCCACACAAATTACCTATGTTTTTTTTTTTATCAAAAAGTGACAATTTTGCACCCCTGATCACAGAATAATTCCTTAAACTTTGGTGGTTTTAACTTTTGTAGTGTTCTTTTTTTTTTTTGTCCTGTTGATGTCTACAAATATTATTTTGGTATTCTCTAAGGAAAAAAACAACAACACAAGGGTGTATAAAAATTGCAAAATGTTCATGTTTTGGTGAACTTCTCCTTTAAAGACTAGCATGGCACAAGCTGGCTTTTTGTTTTTTGGGGGGTGTCATGAGAGTGAGAAGACTGAGGATTGTTGGCATCTTTGATTTGATCCAGTTTGATCTGAAAGTGAGTGAGTCTGACAGCCCTGCTAGCACCGCCGGGTGGGCACGTACATTGATCAGGCAGGGAGGGGAACTGTTAACCAGAGGTAGACCTAATTAAAATATGATTCTCACCTCAGGGAGATTATAAAGAAATCCCTCATTGAGAAATGGAGGAGAAAATTATTTTTAAAAGGCAGTTGTTCCCACTCCCCCACCCCCTCTAGCCATCTACCATACGGTGCTGCTTCCTGCTCCCTATTTATTTTTGCGGTGGGATTTGAGTGACAGAGTGACAAGCAGGGGCCGGTGGAGGGTTTTGTTCACTGCCATTGCGATGATTGACAGGTGTGAGGGGGGGTGTCACTCCGTTTAAGCTGGATGAAAAGCAATATGTGAACTTCACACACACATTCCTGTGCGTCTGTGGCCCACAGCAGAAATAACACCGTGGATCCCGAAGCAGTTTGGCCTTTGGTTATGAAAAGTCTCCTTTTTTCTTTTGTCGACGTTGGCCCCTTCGTGCACGAAACGATTGTGTTTTATGATTTGCTCTGACCTTTGTTACCGGCCCTCTTGATTCCCAGTTCTCATTGACAGTTCTGGAACACAACGCATTGTTCTCTTGCCTATTTTAGATATACAGTGAACACCTGCAGCCTGTGACTGATTCAGTGAGCGACTGCAACTCTAAACCAATCATTTCTGCAGCCCGGGACAACGTGTCGAATATCGTCCATCTCTCAGGCTGAGCAAATGGCAGATGTAATATTTCATATGCCCTTCATGGGATATTTGACACAACAACCATTGTTAGCTGCTATCAATACAGAGCGCAATATACATGATACCTCTAATCCATCCATAAGACCGCAAACTGACGTACCAAGAACTCCGCTAATGTTTCAGCCTGTCACTACACCGCTCGTTTGTCAATCGACTAATGATTGATTGGTGTCATCTTGACGGAGTTGCGCAGCACAGAGCAGAGTCTAGTGATTTATACTATGCATATACAGTGCATTGCATTCACCACAACAGCCACAAACTGTCGATCACACAGTTTGACATTGGTCAACAGATATGTTATTTTTTTCCAAGAGTGGAGTGGCCAGTATGTATGTAGTAGTACATTAAATGATAATAACAACATAATAACATCATATTTAAAATGTTATTATTAATAAAAACAATTAAAATGTTTAAATTATGTCCCATTGCAAATAGGAAATTATTCAACAACATTATTCAGCAAAAAAACAGTGTTATTTTAGTATCATTGATATACTACTATTATACATTTTTGTCTGTATAGTTTTTATTACATTTTATTTTAGTGCCTGAACTTTAAATGAAAATGTGTCTAAAAAAATTTTTTTTTTTTTTAAATATTTAATTTCAGTTAATAGTTAATTGTATTTAATTGTTTTTATGAACTATTAACTGCATACATGCTGGTGATAGAGCTTAACTATTTAAACCATAACATTCCTTTAATGCAGTATCCAAAAAAAGGTTTAATATATGCTGTTTGCATTTTGTTTTGTGTTTTCCACTTTTCTAGCAATGCCCAATTTTTGTCTCCACAACTTTTTGAAAGTTTTTTCAGCATGGATTTGTTTGGTTAGTGTGTGTTGTAATGGACCGCTATACGGTGCTGGAATTTGTTATTTTTACCTCTGTATGTTTGTTGCGGTTGTTATCAGTTGTGGAAAGCAACAGTGGCATTTTCTCTCCAGCTCGCACCTCTCAGACTTGGACTCTAATCTATTGCTTTTCAGAAGCTTGCTATCCGTTCTAGTGAATTCACAAAACAAATTGTAAACAAATGTCACCCCAGTCCAAATATGCATCCACCAATGTACAGTTGGTTTATTAATTATATAAACCAGGATTAGAACCTGGAACCTCTTGCATTCAGAGTAATAATGTTATTATAATAATGTAATATTGTAATAATGACCATGAAGACACACTTATTGTTCAATTGCTGACCTGCAAGATCCCAGAAATGATTAGTAGATCATATTAAACATGTACAAGATCATGTAAAATTGTGTGTGCATAACCTAATTAATATTTATGAGAAATGTCTGTGCCGTTTTGTGACATCACAACCAGCATTTCTGTGAAGTCTAACTGTGATGCCCATTCTAATTAAGTCTTATTTTGTGCTGCAGAAAACACATTTGTCTCTAACATCAATGTAATTGTAAAAATGTACACTTTGACATCTCTCATTTTGCTGTTTGCAGCAGTGTTATATCGTTCCATCAGTAAATATCAAATTTGACATATTCTTATTCTTAAGAAGTCAACAAAACCCCGGCGTCTCCTCTGCACGAACACCAGTCAGTTGCAGAGGTTTACACTGGATGCTGGAAGAGGAAGTCTTTGAAGTGTGTTTCCATGGCACCCGTGCGATTCCCCTTTGATCCTGGATCAGATTGAAGTATGATGTAATTTGGTGGTATATGGTGGGGGAGAGAAGGGGCGGTGGTCTTAAATTCTGGGATTCAGTGATTTAGTGGAAGGAAAATGTTTCCCTCTCCCCTCCCTTTTTCTGTCTGTCTACCTGCCTCTCAGAGTCTTTGTATCCCTTTCTGTCTCTCTATCTCTCTCTATTGCTCTGTCTTCCCCTTGTTGTCGGTCTCGTTTTTGTCTCTCTTCTCTTTCAATCTGTCTTTCTCTTTTTCTCTCTTGCTCAAGGCTTTTCTCCTTAGAGAAAAGGCTCAGACGGGCTTCCTGAGATCTGTGATACACAATTTGATTTTCATGTAACATGATCTGTTGCTATTGATTTCTACAGTTCTCATTTTGGCCTTAACATTAGCTCTGGTTTTTGGTTTGCTCTTGGTTTTTGTTCTGTACAATGTTTCCCTGGTCTTCCTGTGTATGTTTAAGTACTGTGGGGTGAATGTAAGAAGCACTTTTGAGCACAATATTTAAGAGCAAAAACCTGCATTAACCACTTGCAATCCAGTTTAACTAGGTGCTAAATGCATTTAAATAGCTCTGTGTTGTATTTAAATGAAGTAATTGACTGTTTTCAATGCAAACACACCTCCTTTCTGTGTAAATGAGGCTCATTACAGATTTTAAGGTATCCGTGTTACAGTGTACTTATACATTTAAGAACAAGAACATGTACTTACTAAACTTTTCCATGGTCTTTCAATCGCATAAATTGTGCATTTACATTCCATCTCCATTATCACGAAACCCAAAAGACAACAAAAACAGCTCAGTGACACTGTAAAATAAAGTGTTACCATAGAGTATGCCTTATTTATAAAACTACATGCCTGTCGCAATTAACATTGCTCTATTACTGTTTGTGGAAGGCAGATGTAATGGCAATATCATTTAAAAGAGATGTTTGCATATATTTACAATTGATCACTGAAACAGTTCGTACATCAAATTATGGAGAAGAGTGTTATAACCGGCATATATGCAGAAGTGCACTTTCAACACTTGAAGTGAAGTACACTGAGAAGAACTTGATGTAGGATTTATTTTGAAACAGTTTTCACTCGGAAATTACTTGTAAATTTCACAAAGAAATTGCAGGTAACACATTGAATTAAGCATGACATTTTGAAGTAGAAAGCAAAACATATTCCAATAATCTTCATAATGGTTCCAGTAAAACATGCCAGACCACAGTAGTCCGCTGAATCCTCCACAACCAAGCAATCGACCCGCAAAATAAGGAAATGCCGTGTAAAAATTGTTTAGCCATTTTATATTTGCATAATTCCTTTTGTCAGTGAATTGGATGCTAAAAAATGCTTCCATGTTTTGTTCTTTTTTTCTTTCTTTTTTTTTTCTTTTTTCCCTGTGTTGTGGTTCAGAGCTTGGCTAAAGACTTCCCATAAACCAACTTTGTGGTTGATTTTGTTAAATGAACATTTGCCCAAGCAGCCATACATATTTATGCAGTGATGAGTAATTCACATCGCTATATCACCATATGTAAGCAGATAAATGATACAGTTACTGTATAATAATTAGATTAATGTTAATTAGAAATCATTTTAGACTCCATAGTTAATAAACAGGGAAAAAGTCATCGTTTCCCATGGACTGAATGATTGTCAATCTTTTTAGCTATATTGAAAGCAATCTTTTAATAAATCTGTCATCATCGTGGACATTATTAGAATTGATGAGCATCATTAGTTTAAATGCTGGCTAATGCTTATTAGTATCATATTAGCATTATGATGAAAAATGAACTTGAATTCAAAAGTGTACAGTATATGACTGGCCACTTATTTCTCTTGCAGATCTATCTCATCAGTGATTGTTTTGAGTGGTTAGTGTGTTCGTATGTGGCCCCATCTGCTTTAGTTATAGTAAATGCATTACAAATGAACCTGCCTGTATATAGAAACATCGCTACAGTGGCGACAACACAATTTCAGTGTAATACAACAGCATGCGCTTCACTCTAGATGCTGTTTTGTATTAAAATTACGGCAACACAGAGGCCACCCAAAATAGAGGTTTCTGTACTAATGCATACGGGCGCACCCAGTTTTGATTATGATTTTTCAAGACAGGCAGCGCTAGCGGTGAGAACGTCTGCCATAACAGCTTTGGAGTTTTAATCTTCTCTCTTAATTGGACTTGTTTGATTGGACGAGCCAGGTGTACAGAACTCACTTATGTAGGCAATCTGAGTGATAGTCAACGAACAATGACATGCTCGCAAATGCTGATTTTCTCTTTATTGCGGCTTCCTCCGCTCGAGAGAGAAGGAAAAAGAGGAGGGATTGACGCTGATGAATCATTCCTTCCTGATAAGTGGTTGTTTGACTCTGATTAGGGCTGCTAATTTTGATTTATGAAGGAACTATCAAGCATGTTTTTTTGTATCGAACATCGCAGTTTTCGTAACGACAATCCAGTCTTGCATGCGTCTGGAATAATTTGACTCTCAGAAACGCTTTTAAAGGCTCATTAAACACGATTGTCGAAACGCTTGGTCTCTAAGGCACCGATATTGGGTCCTACTCGTGTTAGATTGCTTTTGTAGTCTTTAAGACAGGCACTTGCTCGTCCCACAGGGAGAGGCAAGTGCACAGGTTTCCTCTCTGAGAGCTCACTGGGAGTTTTACACAGGTCAGCGGTGACGTTTGACCACATCTCGGCGCCCGCAGCGTGTCCTGTGTGTGGTGATCAGCTTGGGCTGTTTGATCCACAGATGGGGGTATTTGCATGTGGCCTGGCTGAGCCTCCTTTTGAAGCCCCAACATGAGCCACAGCACATATGGCCAGAGTGGAAAAAGAGACAGAGATAAAATGGAATAAAATGGCATTTGCATAATGATGAGGAACTTTAGCAATGCCGTGTGATTTTTTTTTTCTTTCCTTCTTTCTTCTTCGTTACTGTGATGTTTCGGGTGCCTTATGAAGTCCTAATAATGTAGCATGTCTTTTGAACTCTGCTGACAGCTTCTCTCTTAGTTTCAAGCTCTGGGTTTTAATGAAATCGCTTTTCATTTTGTCCCGAGCTTGTTCAGTCACACGTCACATTCAGATCTCATGCTGCTTTAGTGGTTGGTCTTGTTTGTGAGTGATTTGTGTTTGCGTGTGATCGTTTACTAGTTTTTAGGCGTACTAATGTTCACGTACAGTGTGTACGTGCATGGCGATGGAGAAGAACTTCATAACTGGCATATATCCAGACGTGCGTTGTAAACAAGTGTACTTTTAACATTTTAAAGAGTCACTTGAGAGTACACTGAGAAAACTTTGGTGTAGGATTTACTTTGAAGGATTTTCACTCAGAAATTGCTAGTAAATTTTTTGCAAATAGTTTCAAAGAAACATTAAGTAACACATTTTTAGGATTTTTAGAATTTTGGAAAGACTGGAATGGTATTTTCTTGTAAAATGTATTACAATAATATTTGTTTTATGTACAACTTTTTTATGTTTTTGTAGCATGTCTTTTAAACTATACTGACAGCTTCTCTTTTAGTTTCAAACTCTGGATTCTAATGAAATAATTTTTCATTGGGTCTTGTTCAAATCTCGCTCTACTTTGGCTGTTGGTCTTTTTGTGAGTGATTTGTGTTTGATTATTCACTCATTTGTTTGCTGAACCAAAGATGACATATCTTTGTTTGTTTGTACAATGCATACATGGTGGAGAAGAACGTTATAACTGGTATATATCCAGACGTGTGGTGTAACATTCTTAAGAGTCAGGTGTGGAGAAGTACCCTGACAAAACTTGGGTGTTGGATTTACTTTGAAAATTTTCACTCAGAAATAATTACAACAGCAAGAAACACATTGAAGTAAGCGTGCAGTATGAAGACTTAAATAGTATTTTTCTGTAAAATGTACTACATTAATCTTTGTTTTATTAAAAAAAATTTTTTTAAAAATAATAATTTTTGTAGCACTTCCTTTGAACTCTGTTGACAGCTTCTCACTTAGTTTCAAGCTCTGGGTTTTAATGAAACCATTTTCATTGTATCCCGAGCTTGCTCAATCACACGTTGTGTTCAGATCTCGTGCCGCTTTGGCAGTCAGTATTATTTGTATTTGTGTTTGTATGTGATCATTCACTAGTTTGTTGGGCGAACCAAAGATGACGTGTCTTTGTTTGTTCTGTATGTGACAATGCGTGTTGAAAGAGAGGAAGAGAGAGGTACAGACTGAAGAACAGAGTGTTAGTCTGAGGGGGCTTGTTTGTCTTGTGGGTGCCAGCTTGGGCTGTTGCCTGGGTGCCAGCGTGGCGTGACAACGCGGGGCACGGCTCTGTTCAGACAGATGGCGTTGGGCCTTGTCAGAGTCCCTGCCTGTTAGTAGAATTGATTGCAGAGGCCCGAGCCAGCCTCTCTGCTCAACCTTCCCCACAAGAGAGAGGCGCATGTGATGCTCTGGATTTTTTGGACAGTATTTTGTTTCCCTGGTGGTTGTTTCAGGTAAGGGGGGAGGAGTGAAACAATGTGTCCTGGTTCTGTTTACCCTCAAGAGGTGATCTGTCAGTGGCTCTCTGGCCTTAATGCCAGTAGGTTCCAGCACAGCTATTGTGCTCATTGTTCTATCATTAATTTTTTACCGCCTTTATTGTTCTGTACTGCACCGTTTACAGTCACAGTGCAGTGGCAGGAAAAAATAACCAACTAGGGCTCAGATGTATCTGTGTTGCAGAGTTTGGGTGAATGCAAACAGAGTGCGAAGAGATCGAGAGAGTGGGTCACAGCCCGGTTTAAAAGAGTGTTCCGGTTCAGAAAATAATTTCAGCTGTCCCATATTTCTTTTTAAGGCACATATAATAAAAATGAACAAGGCTATGAACAAGATGAATGAACGAATGAAAAGAAAATCAATTGGGATTATAGCTCTAGCCAGATATGGTTATTTTTATGTAAGATTATTTAAAGTTTTTTTTATAGTATCCTTTCACTAAAGGCCAGTTCTCACCAAGAACGATAACTATAATAACGTTTTGAAGTGTTTGCTTCATTTAATCAGTTTTTCCTCTTCTTAAAGGTTTTATTCTGAAAGTTCAGTGCATAAAAAAAACAACAAATCAAACTGCATCTTCCAGCTCAAGCATGCAGCCCCTTCCACTTAGTTCATTTTGTCACACATTTAGAAGTATTTTGTGTCTAATGGTGTATGCACGCCAAAAGCAAAGTGAATATTCACATCATGTTACTCACTCTAGATTACTCGTGGGATGTTTTTGCATCATTCGTGTGAATAAAAACATTGCACCACTAGGGTTGTGTCGGTGAGGAAATTTTCCCACCGGTTAATCGGCGTGTGACAACACCGGTAATACCGGTATCACCGCGGGGGCGGGGCATTCCCTCTTTTCCTCGCTTTCCTTCGCTTTTAAATAGCTTGTAAAAGCGGTGTGCCCATTTTACTTTCACTTTAAAATAGCGGCAATTCGGAGTAAAGCAATTGTTCGTTTTTAGTTAGTTTGAATTTTCCCTCTTTTCCTCGCTTTCCGTCGCTTTTAAATAGCTTAA
>NW_015656630.1:3591179-3623402 GCF_001515625.1 Sinocyclocheilus rhinocerous
CGACGGTGGGGGTCGGTGACGCGGTGGGCAAGTGACGTAACCGGTGTTGTGGCTTAACAGCGGTATAACCGTCAGCACCGTCTATCGCGGCAAGCCTATGCACCACGAGGAGTGTCTTCACGCACATCATCAAAAACCACAACAACATTTCTTTCTGACATTTTTTCCGTCATCCACCATGTTGGAGATAAATATATAGTTCAGTCATGAAACTCTAGATGGCGCAGGCTGACGGGTTGTTAACGTAACTGATGATATTCAGAGAGTTAAACGACTTGGCACAAGCTGATTGGTTCATGCTGCATATGCAGCCAATGAGCTTACTGCCTTGCATTTATATGGCTGGCTAGCAGCAATTCAGCAGCAGCGTAGCAGATCTATTCCGCCAAGACCAAATACATTAACATTGTCATATCCATCACCATGCTAAAATCTTCTGAGAGTTGTCATGATTGAACTACTATTGCTGTTCTGTACCTGATGTGGAAGTCCTACATACGCCAGAAAACTAAACACCGATATGTCTGGGTTCACAGCATCATCCAGAGGTGCACACAACATGGTGAATTTTACCGTCTTCTCCTGGGATTGCACCTGGATTACAGTGTTAAATCGGACGTGTCAATAAGCCTTTCGCTGATTGGTTTGCGTGTCATTCGAATTTCCAACGTGTCATTCGAATTTCCAGCTCGAGTTGAAAATTTTCAAGGAAACTTGAAACTTGCATGGAAGACGCAATTGAGGCGAGTACCGTCTTTGCATTGACTTTGCATGTAATCTACTCGCACAAATAATTACATTCGTTTTGGTGTGCACACACCATAAGTGTGTCACACTAAAGGAGTACTGCAAGGGGTAGATATAAATGACCTCAGCAAAGTCATTTATTTAATAATTTTAATATTATTTAGCTGTTTATTTTCTAAAATAAACAGTGAGAATTTGCGGTCCAATCTGATCTGCTTTTTTTTCTCTCTCTCTCTCTTCCTCTTCTCCAAGTGCCCATTTTCAGCCGTCCTTTCACATATCGCTCCGATGTTTACCCAGGATTGTCTGTAATGACCGCAAGGCGATCTGGCCCAAGTGGTGGAGATAACATCTGTCATTAGGACAAAGTGGATCACTCAAAGTACAGCAGTGGGTTCAGGGCTTGATAGGGCCTCGGCAATGTTAGCTGATCATAAATAAAAATTAGATGATTATCGCCTTCACGGAAGATCAACATCAGCCTTCGGTTTGTGCCTCAATGAAACTGATTACACCCTCATCATGTCACATTACAATAAAGCACAAATAAGCCCTTTCAAACCTCTCGCCTGCTCCTCGCTCATTTTCCAGCAAATAACACCCAATTTTTCTTTAAGTTACATCATGTGGACTGACAAGTCTGGCTGGATGTTGTATATCGAACTATAGCATACCTTTGCTGCAGTTAGATTTCTCATCTTCGTGCCACATATAATTCATCTCTTATACAAGTTTCATCTCGATCTGCTCATGTGGTCCAGGCTGAAGTCATTTAATCCAGTGTGAAAGTCAATAATATATCATTCCGTTATTATTTACTTAATGGCCACAAGATATTAGTTAATTCATAAACACCAGTAAAGCTGAAATGTTGGTGCTTCAATAGATTTTTTCAGCAAGTTTCAATAGATTCAATATTCTTTTTGTGAGCGGTCGATTTAAGCATGCTCTCTGTGAGCTGTGTGTATGCTAATCAGAAGCAAAACCTTTTATACTGCCATGTGGATTGCTCATACAGTAAACACCTTTGATTGCCTGACAGATGGAGAACATTACAATACACATAGCACAAAATAACCCAATAAATAACATGCAAAGTTGGGGAAGTTGACATTATAGACTTAAGTTAGAAGAGTATAAAGGGAACTGTTAGACAGACATGGGGGATCATTTTAAAAAGTGCATAAAAATATTCCACAGTGTCTGTATGCGTGGTTGCTGCGGACTGACATTGCAGAATAGTGGCTGATGGGATGTGATGAGGCGAAGCCGGACAGCCGATTAGCTCAAAACAAAGAGGAAAGAACAATATATCTGAGCTCAGACTGGAGCTTCACAGTCTCTGTAAGGGGGTTCCTGAGAAAATTAGACACATCACGGGCCAATGGACCCTATTTGCGCTGTTGAATTGTGACTGTGATGACACATTTTCACAATTAACATCATACATAAAAGTTTATTATATTTTCATTAGGCTGTGTGATTAATTGAAATCAAGTTTTGATTTCAGTTTCGATTCAAAATAAAAACGATTATTGTGCCACATTGCACCGCTTTCCTGCGTTGCGCTTTTGCTTCTCCTTAAAAGCCCAAACTTAAGGTGCAAAAAAGTAAAATTAATGTTACTTTCACAAATGGGACATGCTTGATTTATTAAAGTTTATTAGTGTTATTAAAAGCGCCAAAGAAATCTCGCAATGTTCCTCAGGCAGCTTTCTGTGCATGCACAGACGGAACATAACACAAGTAAAGTAAAGTTTTAGCTTAGGGTGCATGCTTAAATGGTCAAATACAAGCAAAAATGTCAAAATGCTGTGCTTGGTGTTAATTCACGTAAACCCTTGTTGCTTATGTCTTAAGTTAACATAAACGGTTTAGAGTTAAAATGCGTGTAACAGTATACTGGATCCATGCAGCTCTTAAAGTGACAGCCAGGCTAATATTTCTGCAGCTGTCAGTGTGCTTACTATTAATCAAACAACAAAAGACAAAGAGAAAATCACTCACTGCCCTTGACTGAAGGACTTTTGTAGCTTTAAAAAGAAACAAAGAAGAAACAAAACAAGTTTAACTCTTACAGTGAAGACTATGCTGTTTTATTTTACATTCGATTGTTCAATTTCTGTAGTAGGCTGTTAGCTGAATACTTCAGACTTGCATAGAAAAAACTTAGCACTAGTTGCTTCACTTGTATCTTTTTTTATGTTGTATTTGTCCCTTGCTTTTTTGTTTTTATTGTATTACTGTTTACTTATTTAAAAAAAACATTAAGGGCTTTTTTACACACACACACACACATACAAACATACTTACTGTACATACATATGTATTTACAACGCCTTTATAACCCTTTTGAATCTTTAAGTTTTGGTTACCTGGAGGTGGGACAGAAACGTCTCAGGTTTCATTAATATTATCTTAATGTGTTTGGAAATATTAAGCAAAGTCTTGGGGGTTTGGAACGATATGAGGGTGAGTAAATGATGACAGATTTTTGGGGTAATTTTTGAGTGTTTTTTAATTCAATGGCGGGAGGAGGTAGGGCCTGACAGCAAATTTGAAATCTTTCTCTTTTCTGACCAATGTAAAGTCATAGAAATGCTATTGTGAGTTTTATTTTTATTTTGCTATTGACACAAATAAGAAGGAAAAATTCTATTGATCATAGTTTACATTTACCATTATAGAAAATTACCCAAATTTGATGACTTCTGCCTCTGAGAACCCTGGAAATGTGAAAAGGTCCATCAAATGATCAAGGAGGGGTTATGCGCACCCAAAATCCATGCACCACCTCTGCACCACAATGACTTGCCCAGAAAAGCTCTCTTAGAGCAGGTAGAGCAAAGGGCACTTTTGAGAGACTGCTGGCTTGCGGCCAAATCCACTTCCACCCCAGTTGGGCTGCTCATACAGGCAAAGAAATGCCCTGGGGCTCATAACTCCATCTCACACACACACACACACACACGCATACACGGAGAGCCAGCGAAGCGCTCTCTAACTACTGAACTGGCCAGCCATGATGGATGGCACTAGAGGGAGCGGAGCTGTGTGGCTCTGACATGTACTTCCTTATTTTCAGCAGTGCTGAGAGGAGCAAGTCCACTGCGGCCACTCTCCATCTTCACCAGAAAGCCAAAGGCAACACGGTCCGTGTAGTCAAACATACGCTGTAAATCTGCAGACAGAACACAGTCACGTTACCTCGCATGTATTGATGCGGCCATACACACCATTGCCCATTCGCTCCATGCTCTAATGCTTTGTGATTATACAGTCACACACCAGAAAGCCAGATTTTAATTGTTACCCCATAATCCAACAGTAAACTGATAGTGCCAAAGTGTGTTGCATCAAAGCCAGATACGACCATACAAGCGCCAGCAATCACCATAATAAAACCCCTTGGCTACAGCCAAGCAGCACCACTCTGGCGCCAAGAGGAAAATGATCCCTAGCCCAAAAATTGCTGCCCATCAGGAGGACCTGGCAGAAGCGAGTGGCTAATCAGTTCATCAAAATGGCCGCACCACCTCCCAACCTCTCTCCCTACCCTCTCTTGAAGGTAGAGGTCTGCATTCGACGCAACTGAGTGCAGCACGGGAAACTTCTACATCTCTGAGTGCAAGAGGGAAGATAACGATGTGCGTGCAGGAAGCGGGAGAAAGAAATCACTTGTGGGACTCCCACAAAATATAAATATCTAAAAATAAAATAAAAGTTACTCAAATTAGTTTTAAGGTAGAAAGGTAGAAAATGTGTACAAGTGCAGGGTTGTATATTCTCCAGCGGAACATAATCTTGTGGAAACGAGACTGAAAAATCAATCCCGCACAGACCTCTACTTGGAGGATCTTTAGGTCTTCTAGAAGAAGTTTCTCGTCAATTCCGTTCCTTCTCAAATGGAAAGCCATGGCACAGCACGCCAAACAAAAATGGAGACCAAAGACAACTGCAGCAACCCAAATGCTCCAAGCTGCAATCAACACTCTCACAAGTACAAAAATAGAGTAGTACTGTGTTCAATAATGAATCAAATCTTCCTTGAAATCTTTTTTGCACTTTCTGGAGTGAAAAATTTAGAGGCTGAGATTATCTTAACAAAAGCCCCATGCTGAGTCGGTAGAGACTGAAGAATGGGTAGACATGATCAGTTGGTTGAAATGCTACTTGTTGTGCCCTCAAAGGCCCCTCTCACTCCAAATATGAAGGGTTTTGTAACAGAGAAATGACCTGCTTTCAGAAATTGCCTTGTCACAGAAACAACACGGGATAATAGACGTCCATAATGCTTCAGCACCTGAAAATCTGCCATCATTACTTCTTAAATATGTATACTTCTTGGGATGTCTTTGCCATTATGTGAAAGATTCCAAGATCTGTCTTATTTTGTGTTATTTTCTCGGCTGATTTCTCTCATTTTCTTTGTCTTTCCTGGTTGCTCTAGAGAGGAACATGATGTACTCCGCAGTGCCAGCTTGTTAGAGGAGCTTCCGTGTCTGATAATAACCTCAGCATGTCAGGCAAAACCAAGATGTGTCATTTTCCCTCCGCAAGAAGACGGCTGCCACAAATTATTACCGAAATATAGACATCATTGTTTTTTTCGTGGTTAACCACAGGGCACCTGATTTTTGATAATAGATTCTTATAATTACATGAGCATTTTGCACATTTGATTAAAACCGTGGACAATTGTGGAGTCAGACAGATTATTTTGGTCTGGCTGTGTCATTTTCCCTCCGCAAGAAGACGGCTGCCACAAATTATTACCGAAATATAGACATCATTGTTTTTTTCGTAGTTAACCACAGGGCACCTGATTTTTGATAATAGATTCTTATAATTACATGAGCATTTTGCACATTTGATTAAAACCGTGGACAATTGTGGAGTCAGACAGATTATTTTGGTCTGGTGTGCTTTTCCGTGAACTGGACTGTAATTTCCAGCTGATTAGAGCACAGTGGCGCACTCAGAAGCAGCAGGTAGAAGGAAAGAGATGGAGGGAGGGTAACGAAGGGAGAGAAAAAGTGGCAGATTGGAGAGAAAGTAAAAGAGGAAGGGAAGGGGTGGGAGAATAAAAGTAGACAAGCAAGGTAGAGAGAGTCATTCTGAAAAAGCACTAGAAAAAAGAGGATCACAGAGACAGAGAGAGGGCAAAAGGCTGAGGGTACATTAGAAAGTGTGCACGCCGGATCAAACAGGAGGTGTTCTGTGAAATCTCAGGAAGAGCAACATACCCATTTCCCCTCCCCACTACCCCTCGGGTGGAGATCAGACAGAAATGAAACCTGCCACAGATCCACGAGACCAGTCATCCCACTGGTTCCCTGATGCAAGAACACTGCAAACCCACCCTTACATGTGTCTTAAAATGAAGGACGGGCAAGTTTTGCATGCTAAGGTGGTCACGGAGAAGCGCCTGTAGCGTGCAGTTTACCTTTTTTTGTGCTCTTTCATCTTTCCTTTTTCTGACTTCCCTTTGGTCTCTACCAGGTTGTGTGCTGTGATTAAGGCTGTAAACCTAGATGGTTTCAAGCTTTTGTTGTACAGAGAAAACACCAAAGTGTAGTCCAAACCCCATACACAATGCCAATCACAGTAAATGGCAAAACACACGTGCCTTTAAGATGTGAAATGACATTTATTAATGCAGTAAGCTACTCGAAGCTTTGAAGGGCAGTTATAATCAAGCTACAGTCTTTTACAGCCAATTAATGTGTATGCTGGACAAAGCCGAGCTACAATCGCATTATCTGGGTCTGTGTATGTTGGACTTCACAAAAACCGAATTCAGTGCTTCGAAACTATTTTCACTAAGAAAATATTTACAAAAGAAATGGCAAGTAACACGTTGAATTAAACATGAAATTTTGAGACAGAACAAATTAAATTGTTTCGTTTTTTTTTTCTTGTAGAACATGCTCCAGTAATCTTTATTTTATTAACTATGTGTAACAGTGTAGTTGATATTTTCAAAAATTGAATCAACTGAATAAAACGTGCAAAGTGCATTTAAACACACTTACTGGTTGCATTAAGGATAAGGTGTATGGTAAGCAACTTAAATATGACACCAATAGTGAATAAATGGTTTCAGGTGTTTTATACACTTTTCCACAATGTAGCATACTAATAATTACCTGAACTGTTGGTTGCATAGGAGCATTTTAAAATTACTTCAAACGTGGCACACCTAATCAGAATTACACTAACTGTATTATAAACACTACTTCTTTAATATAACATTTTCCAAATGGAACCAAGAGGGACTGGACTTTTATATATTTGATTATGATTAGATCATGAAATATTAGATTGTAATAATAATGGTTATTTGTCCCTGCCTACATGTACATAGCTTTGGCTTCGTCAGCCATTTTGGATTTTTATGCTGCTTTCATGAAATACTATGAGAATTTAAATATTGTGTACTTATCAATCATGCATAATTAGATACATTTACAAACATACTTTTTACACTCCCAACACCTCACCTTTCAAACACCATCTGTAGCACACATCTTTCTTGCACAAACACATGTGTTCACACTATTACTTCGCAAACACATAGACAGTAGCGTCATCTAACAAACATGCTCCTTCTCCTACGCACACACTATCCCTCACACACACACACACACACACACACAGGTTGCGCCTCTAACGCACACACTCAATTATATTCCAAGTTCACCACACACTTTTTCTCCCACACATTCTAGCCCTCTCTCTCACACACACACACACACACACACACACACACACAAACAGGACTGTAGGACTCTAATGTGTTTGTTCCAGAGGGGCAAGTTGATCTATTCCGCTTGGTGAGATATAAAGCCTCTTTCCTCCTCCAGTAAACGCCCTCTTTTACACTATTCCAGACCTCTTTTGATGTATTGACCATGTCGGCCCCTGCTTATTGGGAGTTTTTTGAAGCATACGTATGTTTGTGCGGTGGTGGGGTCAGTGTGATGTTTTCGTGTGGAGAGAACTGTCAGTTATGTTGTGCTGGTGGAGCCTCACAGAGCTCTTTTTAATGAGTGCATTAAAGCTGCATGGATGTTCAAGGCCAGTGGAGGTATGTCCCCTGGGCCCCAGTGTCTGCCTCAGGGCTGCCATCTGTAGATCTCTTGCACATTTAAGGGTCTTCACTACTTTTCTCTTCATTTTCTCTGTCTCTGGAAGATGAAGTAGTTTGGAACTGTGGTGAGAATCGAAAGTGGAGAGAAAGGTAACATGGCAGGCAGAGTGCAGATCAGAGGTTCTTAATGTTTTGTGGTCTGCAACACATTCCTTAGGATAAAAAATACTTGCGACTAGAGATGGGAACCATAAATAATTTAGTGATTACAATTGCTCTTAAAGGGTTAGTTAACCCAAAAATGAAAATTACCCCATGATTTACTCACCTTCATGCCATTCTAGGTGTATGTGACATTCTTCTTTCAGAAGAATACAATCGGAGTTATTAAAAAACATACTGGCTCTTCCAAGCTTTATAATGGGAGTGGATGGTAGCCCAAAATTTGAAGTCCAAAAAATTGAACCAATCCATTATAAAAGAAGTCCACACGGCTCCGGGGGATTAATAAAGGCCTCCCGAAGCGAAGCTCCAATCCATTATAAAAGAAGTCCACACGGCTCCGGGGGATTAATAAAGGCCTCCCGAAGCGAAGCGATGTGTTTGTGTAAGAAAAATATCCATATTTACAACTTTATAAACCTTAATCTCTAACTTCCGCTAACTGTCGTACGCGCGTTCACGAGAGAGTGGCGTCCAGCGGATGACGTATATTAAACTATCCCTTTAAGTATTCTGGTTCCATAGACGATATACTGTATATCTGAAGAAAAACTATTTCATTGCCAAATGATGAGCTAATTTCAATGATATACAGACTTGAATGAGTTTTCATTTTTTAGAGGTGATTAATGCAATGAATTAATTGACCTGTGTCACCATTATGTTCTTTTAGTTTCATTATCACTTTTTAGTTTATGGACTTTTAGTTTGTTTCATATCACCTTCCTGCTTCTAGTTTCCTGCCACTCATCAGTCACCATGAACATTTATTAATCAGCATGCCTGTTCACCCTTTAGTTCCTTATCACTGTGTATTTAAGTTCCTCTGTGTTCACCCCTCTTTTGTCCGGTATTATTTGTGCTATGCACACTGTTTTGCAGTTGGCTTACTGGATTGCCTTATGTTTTCCTTTAATAAGGTGTTGTTTTATACGTTTTTATAAACATCTTCATCATCTTTGGAACTAGACCTTACATCCTGAAGGCGCATTGGGGAAAATGGTACATTTGGGTTTATTCCAATAACTTTTATTTTATTCACAGCACTTTGCTAAGCATTGGTGTTTCACTATGCCCATGGGCAACAATGTGTGATGAACAAGATTCTGTGCTAATTCTATCTATTATTTAATGTTTTTTAAAATGTTAGAAATTTCTGTAGAAAATGAGAATTGATAAAATATGAAAAACATATGAAACAGCAGAAAGAATACACTTGCTTCCAGGTTTTAGTTAATTATTAATTTTAGCATGTATATGGCTTCAAACCACAACCTCTCCCGTATTCTGTGATTGTTTCAGAGCAGCCCAAGTCTTTTCTCGGTCTTAAAGGGGTCATATGATGCGATTTCAATTTTTCCTTTTTCTTTGGAGTGTTACAAGCTCTTGGTGCATAAAGAAGATCTGTAAAGTTGCAAAGACTAAAGTCTCAAATCCAAAGAGATATTCTTTATAAATGTTAAGAGTCAACCATGCCTACCTAACAGAAAGGCAGGGCATAGAGGAGAAACAATAATGTACAGTATGTGGAAAATAATGTTTTTTTAACCTTAAACCGCATAAACACATTTCATTACACCAAATACACAAAATAATGTTCTTTTTAGCAATATATGACCCCGTTAAGGGGTTTTCAAAGTGTGGGATGAGCCTGTCAAAGGAGGCTTGCAGAGTGGTAAGAAAAAAAAATCTAATAAATTAATTCATTCATGTTTAACCCTTTCAATCAATACATTACAGAATAAATAATACTATATAAAAATATACATTAAAAACGAAAAGAAGTTTGCAAACAGATCAATTTAAACCAGCAAACTTATAGAAAACTTAAAGTCCATAAATGCATAAGCAAATGCATTTAAGCAGTCAGTTCAAAACAATCGCAACTGCTGTGAAAACCCGGCCAATAACATATGAAACAGAGGAAAGAATAGACTCGCATCCAGGTTTCAGTAAATTATTAATTTTAGCATGTATATGGCTTCAAACCACAACCTCTCCCATATTCTGTGATTGTTTCAGAGCAGCCCAAGCCTTTTCTTGCTGTGAAATATGCACTGAACAGCGGCTCAAAACACCCAACCGCTGTATGAGCATATGATACGCAAACTATCTCTCAGTTGGATAAAGCAAACCAGTGTCACACTAGTACATTTTTGATGGATGACTTTTGAAATCAAGGTGAAGACGATTATACTGACTTAACAGGAGTCATACATTAGCCATGCGATTGTCCGTTATTATTGATGCGCACACTCTTGGCGCACTGATCACAACAGCATCGTATTACACCATAAATAACATAGCATATGCACATGCCTCCATTTGGTCCTCAATTCCCAACACTACTTGAAATTCTTAGCGATGTCATAGAATTAAGTTATTTTGGTATTTTACGCTTTTTATAGATTTTTTATGATAAACTATAAAAATTCTGCTAAAAAATGTATGATGATAAAAAGACTACGACCCCATCCCCATATCCAGCAACCCAAGGTGGGTTCGTGACTGAGAGGTTGAAAACCTTTGGTGTGAATGCCCAAGGGTGAGGAACGTGGTCCACAGAGTGGAACAGATCCTGAGAAAAAGTGCATGTGGTTGGCGGATTACAGGAAGTGTGTGTTAATGTAGCTCTCTGTGTGGCTCTGTCGGAATGAGGTCACTGGGTCTCGGCCCTATTTAATTAATTAGGGAACAGTGGAATGGAAAATGGATAGCAATCAGAGGCTCACTAATTTCAGACCTGCCAATCAATAAGCCTTAGTGCTGAATTTTCCTTCAGGGGCCTTGGTGGGTCTCATTTAATGTTGAATGTAGGATACTGAATGTTAGCGTGCCTGTATGTGTATAGGTACATAACTAATAAAGACATTTATATTGAGGGATTGCAGCCCAAGTGACATAAATGCAGTGAAAAGTGAATTGCACTTTCGCCCTTTTGCCACCAAACTTCCAGTATGTATGTGGGCATGCAGACATTCGAATGCACCTAGCAAACGTCAGTCGGCATTTGAAACCATTTCAATTCAAATGACTTGAAGGAATCAAACCAGAAGAATCTGACCCACAGTAGCCACTGAAGAAATCCCAGTATGCAGTGCATAACAACAGCACTGTGCATAGCAACAACTGCCTCTCACATAGCAACCACACCACATTGCATAGCAACCACTGGCAGGTCTTTGTGTATTCCCTGTTAGTTGCTTGCATTTGACGCTAGGTGAACTGCATTGTCTCTGTGACTCACCCGGTAGAAATGAACTCGAGCGTATCAAAACAAGTTTTGATTTGCTGTTCTTTAATATCATTTACTCATCATTAAAGACTGCTTTTTTGTGTGCCTTCCTCTCACAGATATTCGCTCACTGCCTGATGTTGCCATGACGGGAAACTGCAGTCAGGAGTGCAGCGAGCTGGGTCACTCAGATTCCTGTTGGATGCCCGGTCAGCCTTCGCCCGTCCGCAAGACCCACAACCCCCCTAAACTGTCCACGTTTGTGCCTTATCAAGAGAGGGGGAGCCTGGGACGCCTGGCCAACGGGAGTGTGAGGCTGGGAGGAGAGGAGAACAGGCCACGCTTCCCACCTTCCCATAGTGCCTACTCCAGCAGTGACCACACCCCCAGTGACCACGCCCCACTGGAGGAGGTGCCTCTGAGCGTGACATCAGAGTTCCCGCCTACCAGCCCCCCCTCCAATCACGCCTCGAAAAGAGAGATATACCTGTGAGATAACCACACCCACCATCTTTGATAGAAATTGTAATTTGAGAAATTACAGAGACAGGGTTACGAAAAGAGAACATCGAATTTGCGACAGGATATCAATTGGATAGTGGAAAAACACGCTATTGTCATAATGTCAGAGTAGATTGATTTTATTTATTTATTTATTCATGCATTCATGCATCTATTTATTATCACTTTTAACATGTTTTACTGTTCCTTTCAACTGTTTGTACTGTTTTTGCATACCATCAAAAACAACCGACGCATACTTTTATGTGACTAACAAACTTTTAGCTTCGCTAGCCTACAGAATGTTCATGGGTTCTTCTACTAGATTACCAAGTGCTGAAGTGGACAGGAAATACTGCTGTAAAAGGGTCTTGAGCCACATCCAGAGTGTCTAACACTCTTAACTTGATCCTGTCCTCAGAGGAGAGCAGTCTTTATACATGTAAAACGCTGTAAATAAATTTTTATGGTGTATATATGAATATTACTATCAGGCTCAAGTTGAAAAATAGTGACAAATGTTACATCTAAATCAGCCTGAACACCTGAAGTGTGTGTCGGTACCACTGCTTTCAAGGGTCTGAACGTTTGTAATGGGCATATGGGAACGTGAAAAGATGAGCTGGAGTGGAGGGAAAAATGTCCTGATGGTGCTCCATGACCCTCGTTGTGCCCGTCTAGGACCCAGATCCTCACCTGCTGTACTGTATGTCCATATGCACGCTGCAGCACGGTGTATAGTTGTGTGTTCGGTGAGGGTGGGCAGTGGGTTTAACAGTGATTAACTCACTATGACAGACCTTAACATATGCCGGTGTGTGCATTCGTGCGTCTGGGGACCTATTGTCACGAAAAGTAACATGTGGCTTCTGGCACATTAACACGCTATTCAACAGATGAGAATGTGCGTGCATACTTTTGTGTCATGTGGCAGAACTTGTGTTTTTTGGCACTGTGAATCTCTCCTGAACTCCCACGATGTAGTGCAAACGCTGCCTGGCACTCGCAAAGACGCCTACGGCTCACACAGCACAGCCTCAGTGAGGAGGAGACCACCTGCCTCCCCTCAAATTATCAGTAGAGTTTTGTTAAGTCCACAAACACACCTAGTCTCCATCAAATGGGTCCATTTTCGCCACCACACTCATATTCACGGTCCTGTTTTCTTTGTTTACATAGTTTTTACAGTTTGAAATGAAATCTTTGTGTCCTATTTAGACTTTGTTTGAAGAACAAATGTATTAATGCCTTAAAACAGTTGTATATAACAATCACAATGGACAAATTAGACTGATAATCCTGTCTTGTCTTTCGCATGTCAATTGTGCATGTTTTTTTTCCACAATCGAAAAATGACAAATGTTACAAATGATCACATCACCATTCGCCATTTGCCTATTTTCAGCCACATTTTTTTTACATAAATGTTCTGTCCTCCATCAATTGGGTATTTCTTCGGGTTAGTTTTTTTCTTTGACACTGTGCTGACTATCTAACCTGCTCTAAAGCTGTGTCTCCCTCCAAGATTCAGAGAATCTCTGGGGGACCATTTTGACAATGACTATCTAGTGTGCTCAAGGACCATATATCTGATGGACATTATCATTACTATTGCATCGCCTCAATATCTCTACTTTTTCCGCACCTACTGCAGCACAGTACCTGCCCAGATCCCGGCGCTTGGGCGAGCGTGCTTTGTCTGCAGGGGGTTGACGATGGGCATTTCCTTAATTAGGGTGAGTAATGAGTGTGGTGCAGTTGGCATATGCGAACACTCCAGCCCCCAAAGGAAGCACAGATCACAGAAAAAGATCCCGGTCCAAACGCTTCAATTGTTTAGCGAGTCGCATTTTTCACTGCACTTACCTCATCGCGACTGCCTTCAGCACCTCTCGCCGAATAATTAAGGCTGAAACGTATGGAAATTACTGGACGTAGCCATGATTAAATAAGGCGAATGATTATCCCGCCCTAAGGAAAGAAAGCACATTATGCTGTTTTCAAAGCCATTTAGTGACTCTGATAGGGAAAAAAAAAATCCAGCGAGAGTCATGATCCAGCGTAATTAGCCCAGCTCGCTTTTCCTCCTTCGTGCTGCAGCCGCGCTCTTCCCAGGCGAACATGTGAGATCGCTGACCTGGACTTAACACGGCTAAAAGATAGAGATGACCACAAAACTCTACCACCACTTAAAGGCTTTCATCTATTCAAACTCTGAGTGAAGCAGGTTCTGACCTTCCTCCACTCTGATGCCGGCCTGAGTCAGATAGTCTGAATTGCAGGTTTTGACTCCTCTGGCTTCATCTCGGCTGTTTTATTCCTAGTAATTCTAAGGCTAGACTCCTAGAGTCCTTCGGATGCCGGAGGATGGATGGAGGAGTGTACACTTCTCGTGGTTGTTTTTTAAACTGGTGTTTAGATGTGTGCTCTTTCACTGTTAGATGTCTGGATGTGATGAGACGACCGTAACGAACGAGGGAGTCTTTTCTTCGTCCTTAGAGCGAGACTTTTCTTCATAGACTAACGAAAACTGGTGTTTGTGGTAAACATCTCTTAAAAAGTGTGCTGTACATAGCTCTCCACATTCCCCGTGTGTGGTGTCAAACAGGCGACGAGTTGAGCATGAATTCCAAAGATAATTGGTAGAAACCGTTTACTGTTCTTGCTGAAATGTTAGTGCCGGTTCAGAAACCTTTTCTTGAGAACTAAAGCGACGTTCACTGCACAAAACTCATCTTCACCGTTCACCCCAAACTGAAGACAGCTGCCTTGAAAGTATGTCTTTTGCAGGAGAGTTCAAAACTTGTTATCCTTAATTGTTGGTTATATTTATATAGGACTAAAAATGCTTGTGATGATCTGTTTTTGTACAGTTTTATGTACATGCAAGTGAAGCTTTTTAAATCTTACAACAAAAGCCGATGGCATATAAAAATCGTAAAGTGTTTATTGAGATGTGCACATCTTGCCTTGGATGGATTGATCTTTTTTGCCGAGTCAGTGTGAATGTGGCTGTCGTATGCCTGCACCGTAGTCATTCACTGGCTCCTGTCACCGAGGGCTTTATCAGATTTTATGTTTATTGTGAACAGTGGATTGTCCGAGCCGACTTGTTTGTTTGATTCCCATGTGTTTTGTTTTGTTCCGTTTCCGCATGTTGAAAACAAACCCCTTGTAATAAGTCCTTGCAAAGTTTGTAATAAAATGAGTGAAGGAAAAAAAAAAAAAAGAAATACATTTGCTTGGTGAGTCATTGTTTAAGAATGAATCTAGGGACTGTGATCTCTCCATAAAGCTTTTTCATTAATAAAGCAAATTGATCTGACAAAGATATAAGACTCTTTTTTTCTCTCTCTCTCTCCCATTCTGGGTCTCTTTGCCTGTGTAAACAGAGAAAGAGGAAAAGGTTACGGTTTCGCCGGACTGACAGGAACTTAATAGAACAGAATAGCGAATGTGAGATCTAGTAATGTGAAGCTCTCACTTCACAAAAGCTGTCCATCAATATTAATGATCAAAAAACACAAGACACCGAATTTTCTCAGTCTCGGAAACCTAATTCTCTTCCCTACAAGGAGTTAAACCGTTACACCCAAGACCTCCCAGTACTCGACAGCACAATAAAGACGAAGCCATAAAGATGATAACGCTGAGATGAAAGACAATAAATCAATCCGGCTTTCATTTGGTGCGCTGTCTTTATAGATATGCCACAACGTAATTTGCGCACCTCTGAAATGATAGCTTTCACAGATAAAAATAAATAGATGTGAGCCAGCGAACAAACGCTGTGAAAAGCGAGAGCCATAAACAAGTTAAAAAGAATATCAAACGTACAAGATGGAAAGTGAGGTAAATACTTGGAGCAAGTATGTGAGTAAACAGACGAATGTGAGAAATGCACATTAGGCTGTCAAGTGCATGAATAGAATAGTTTAGAAGGCCAAACCGCCCTCTAATGGTCGTCAGGGGAACTACAACTCCCCAAAAAGGCAAAGGATTAGCGTTTAATACCTGATACTCAACAGTCAGGATTAATGAATCAGATAGCCTTCCTTTCTGCTGGTGCTCTTCAGTTTCTTGTTGACATCACCTACAGCGTACGCGTTCCCGAGGATGGCGGATGAAACGAGTGAAGCCGCATGAATAATAATTGAGATCAGGATGATAGTGGTTTCTGGACCACATAGAAGCACATTTCGCAGACAGGGATGCTCGTAGCGGCTTATTTAACCGAGGCTGCGATGGGAGGACCCACTGAGTTTTTTTCATTAATCTCCTTCTAATGGATAGGTTTTCGCTTCGCCTAGCACTCTGCAGGCTGAGCTTTCTGTTTCACTGGTGTTTCTTTTTTTTTTTTGCATGCGGCTGGGGCATTTGTTTCTTGTTGCGGAGGGAGCCTCAGCAGAGAGGGTCTTTCTTCAAGATGAAACTACCCCCTCGGCTACTGCCTACTGTTGATGTGCTGTTGCCATAGAAACCTGGCCCCTCTCTCTTTCTGTTCCTCCCTCACCCATGCTCCTTCTCACTCGCTTCGTTAAGCGCGGTGCTGCTGGCAATTAGAAGCAAAGCCAGCGGCGGGGATGGCTGTCTCTCAAATGTACTCTCCAATTAAACACTGTCAAATAATGGCGTATCTCAAAACCTTGAAAAATGCCATCCCCTCGTATCACACGACACATTTGTGCCTCTAAAGGAAGGATAGTTAAAACCGCACCTAAACAAACAGAAGCGGAGATCGATGCGTGCATCGGCGGCGTGCTTTTCCTGTAGTCACAAGGCGTTAAAAACTTGATTATTCTTTCATTCAGCAGAAAATGCATGTAGCTGCAAGCCCTAAAAAGGTTTTCTCCACAGTATTGATTGCACATTTTTCAGGAAAGTGAGGTGTTTCACAGATCGTAGGCACTTAAGACTCATAGAAAATTGCTGGACTAAAACCCTCTCATATTCAGCTATTTGTACTGCTGTCCTACATATCGACTCTCATACACTATAGACGTAATTGGTGCATTAAAATCAATGGCGTAATTTAAACAGCATCATCATTAAAAAGGTTTATGTGCAAAGTCAATAAGCACAGCAGAGATGGTTCGGAACCCCATGGAACATGCAACATCGCACATGAAAAACTCATTTTGCATCATATTGTACGTGCAATCACGTCAATTTTTGTTCATGCCAGCTAGGTACTGTATGCACTCCTCCACTGCCCAATAGTGTCAATAAAATGTCTCTTTGTCTCATTTAACACCCGATTACGTCCCACCTGAACTCAATCTTCCAATCATCTATGATCCCGAAACAGCCTAGAGCCATCCATCAGCCCTGACAAACACAGCGGCCATACGCCACACCTCACAGTAGTGCCTCCTCACCCGTTCATTGGGCCTAAACGCCCCCCTTCCCACAGTCGCTTAGGCCTCAGGAGGCTTCTCCGGCATGTTCAAGTGGAAAATCACTTTTTGAATAACTACTTGTCCCTTTCACATTCGTTCACTGCCTCGTCTGTGGCATTCTGCTTGATAAAAATGGCCGATAGCTCATGTCTGGCAGAGAGAGAGAGTTATAGTGTACTATAAGAGTCACATTTGTGGAGTAGTCCAACAGGAAGTACTATTAAAAGTCATATTTTATTGACCCGCGCTGTGTGTGTTTGTCGGGTTGTTAAACGGGATTATTGAAATCGCAAAGACATGGCAGAGAGCTCCGAATCAACAGTGCCTTCAAGAGAAAGGTAGCTCAACACTTCCCTGCCCACCTGCCGAGCACCATCACACACCTAGAGACTCATTTGAATTCATCTTCTAATCCTAGAAACATGACACTTTAACATTAATCTAATTTACTGCAAGTCTCTTTGCCCAAATAGAATTAACACAGCTTTTCAAACCACTGGCGTACATGCATTCAACAATGTCTGAGTCACCTGCTGTATGTATTTATATGTGAATATTTATATTCTGTACCTTAAAGGAATAGTTCACCCAAAAATGAAAATTTTGTCATCATTTACTCACCCGTTTGTAGTTCCAAACCTGTATATGTTTCTTTCTTATGTTGAACACAAAAGAAGATATTTTGAAGAGCCAAACAGTTGTTGGTCCCCACTGACTTCCATAGTAGAGAAAGAAATATTATGGAAGTTAATGGGGACCATCAACTGTTTGATTACCAGCATTCTTCAAAATACCTTCTTTTATGTTCAACATAAGAGTAAATGATGACAAAATTTTCATTTTTGGGTGATCTATCCCTTTAAGGTTTTAGATTTATATGTATATATTATATGTATGTATTATTTGTATATAGGTCTGTGTTGAAAGTCACGTATGTCTTAAAATAAAATTACACTTATCAGACTCTAATTCTGCACCTTGCAGATTCTCATTTGTCAGATGAAATTATCATGTTATTACACAACAGGTACCTTTTAAAATGCATTATATGTTTGTGTAGCATTTGGACCAATCAGACACACAATTGTTCATTCGATTTAACAAATCAATTATTCGTTAGATTGACAAACAATCACAGACCCCTCACCCAACACCAGACTCGGTGCCTATATGTTTGTGAACGATCTCCCGGCCAGGACACCTCAGCCAGATCAGATAAACGTTAAGACCTAAAAGTATGTAGAGAGAATCTTCCTCCTACTCAATTCTCTCTAAACCAGACACATACTGCTATAGGAAATGACTTCTTTCATTAATTCATAGACAAATTTTTCTCTGGCTTTCCTATCATGTATATCCCCAGGTCTTTGTGTATGATTACTACCTCCTTGTATATGGTCTTGTGAATCTTCTCTTGAACACCCAATTGAGTTTCATATGCAAAACACCGTGCTAGAGACAAAGGATCGTAAAATTTGCCCCCAAAGGTACCATTCCTCATTGGCTCACTCAAATCCTGAGAGGTGTGACCAGCTTCGAACTTATAAGGCCTCACATCAGTGACCGTCCGTGGGCTTTTTAGGTTTTTGGCTTTTGTCTCTTGTCTCTGCTCTCATCACCCTCCCGGGGCCGGCGCAGCCGTGCCTGACAGGCCTTAACTACAGCCATGCCTTCACTTTCCATCTGGGAGAAAACTCTCCCGACCACCACAGAGTCAGAATAACATCTTTTTGAAGTTCATCACTTTTCAAACCCAGAAGAATGTGATCGTGACTTCTACACCACCGAACCTCCAAACCATCAAGACTTTCATCCGAGACTGCATCCGGACGCTCGTTCAAGGCCAAGGCAATGCAAGTATCGTTCATTTAACTAAACGAAACAGTTTAGTATAAGCTGCAGACCCCGTTATAAAATGGCACTGATGGTTTCACTCAGGTGGTTAACTGACTCATTTTCCATAACTGCATTCTCTGGTTTCTTTAACGGTTTCAGTCATCCAACCTCCCCATGAAGGAGTGATTTGTATGTTTGTTTGTTTGTCTAGATTAGTTATGTGTTAGTGTTTAGTTAATAAAACTTTTGTGCACAAATTACATGAGCTTCTGGTTCTGTCACCACTTGTGATAAGTGTCCCTTTTACTATCCGTTCTATAACTACATGCTCTAAAGCATTGGTACTGTAAGAAAGTTATTTTCTGTAGCCACGAAAATATCCGAGTTGATATGAAATTACACGTAATTATTTATATACATTTCCCTTTTGAGCTAATTTGCTACATATGTTACTGTTAATGAACATTATTATAAAGTGGCACTGATGATTTAAGAAACATTCGTTTCTACATTATTCAGTATTTTACATTTTAAGTACTTTTTCTATGCAAAGAAAACAAAAATAACTTTATTCAACTATTTCTTCTCTTTCGTGTCAGTCTTCAACGTGTGTTCGCAGGAGTACCACAATGCATGCCTGTGCATTCTTCTGCTTGTAAACAAGGTGCAGCGCATCCGGGTTCTACTTCAGACCGCCGGCTCCTGCGTCAGTGAATGCGTCTTGAAGACTGACATGAAATAGAAGAAATTGTTGAATAAAGTCATCATTTTTGTTTTCTTTGTGCACAAAAAGCTACAGATTACTACTATAATCTGTGACTATAAACTTCTCGTAGCTTCATAAAATTAAGGTTGATCAAGTGATGTCACGTGGACTATTTTAACAATGTCCTTAGTACTTTTCTGGGCCTTGAACGTGGTAGTTCCGTTGCTGTCTGTGGAGGGTCAGAAAGCTTATCCGATTTCATAAAATCTGAAGATCATAAGATTCATCTTAATTTGAGTTCCAAAGATGAATGGAGGTCTTACGGGTTTGGAACGACATGAGGGTGAGTAAATAATGACAGAATTAAAATTTTTGGGTGAACTAACCCTTTAATATGTCAGGTGTGTAACAGGTTTTTAAATGATGACAACAAAAACAATTCATCCTCAAATGTACAGCACAACATCTGTTTTGTATATAAACAAAAATGCAAAATATTACAAATATAAAATAACAAAAAATAATATATAAAAATGTAAAAAAATAAAATAAAAAAGATAAATTGTCATTTACTCATTCTCATTAATTTTTCGAAATATATATATATATATATTTTTTTTTTTTTTTTTGCCCCTGCAAGGTTTTGAAACAGCATGAGGGTGACTAAATTATGGCAGAATTTAAATTTATGGGTGATCTAAAACCTTTAAATACCTTTTATTTATTTTTTTTGGCTCATCGGTTTTTTTGTGCTACAGTTTGTGCTGTAGTAATGATGAGACTGAGTACTGGTAATGTATTTGTCACTGTGGTTATCTTCAGGCATTAAGTGATGCCTCAAATAGATTCAAATCTACTGACACCAGCAGGAGGCAATGGGGTCAATTATGGAAGCTATGATGTCTGGGTCTGTGAACTACTATAATCTGTGACTATAAACTACTATAACTTTCTGCATCTGTGACTCCTCGGTTACATCTACACTTGTGGGCAGCCGCTGTTTTTTTCTGTTTTGTTTTTTTCAGTCCTATGGGAAAAGAGGTCCAGTCAGGCAAAAAAGTTTTTTTTTTTCAGTATGCAACAGAACCAAAGCTTAAAAGGAAAGTTAGAGAAAATAAAAACTTCTTAAATCAAGGGAAGATTCAATATCTCAACGAGAAGATTCTCCTGTGAGAAACTCACTTAGCAACCCTAGACAAAGTGGATAGAAGCAGATGCTCAAGAGGTAGAGTGTAAAGGCAAGAAAATGGAGAGCAAGGAAAGATGGATCTTTTGTTGTAAACACAGGGGGTGCAATTAAACATCATGTGTACAGCTGCTCCGAACGATTTTATTGAAGGCCTTATGGAGTTACTACAAAACACGCCGCCGCTAATGGTGGAGAGAAGCGGTTTATATTGGAGAGAGATCAGTCGAGAGCCTAATCAGAGCTGCTTTTACATATTTATCTTGCGCGAGTAGGGCCTGATTATTTCGACGCCGTTTTGTGCAACAACATTGTTTGCATTTATTCTAGAGGTTTGTCGGATATTGTTATGCACCTGAATGAACCCTACAGGCACGGTGAGCTATAGTGCTTCCTCTGCCTCTAAGGCTGCAGAGGCGGCTCTCCTGCACTTGCTTGATGGCTTTGTAAAGACAGTCAGGGTACAGTTGGAAAACACAGCGTTTTGTTGAGAAATGTTGTAGCTGCTGGGGAGAGCAGAACTGGCAGTTCCCAGAGAAGAAGAGACAGGCTACATGATGGAGTAGGGAAGGGGGCTCTCATTTAGAAGATGAATACTGACAGGCGGTCTCCCGGCGGACCTGCTCCTTCTGTCCAACGTGAAATCTAAAGGAGAAGCACTCCTGATTAAGCACACACCTGGGCGGCTGAGTGGCATCAGCTGATCTCAGCTGTGGGAGACTCTGATCAACCCCACGGTCTAATTTGCTGCTCTTTCAGTCCTTCTGTATCGAAGTATAATTGCCATGCTGTCGGACTAAGTCTGCGGTTATATCTTAGGCATTGGGGAACGGTCTCACCTGGTTGGATGCACATGATTAGGGAGAAAGGCAAGTGCGTTTTGGTGAATAATGCAAAACATTTTTGATCTACTCCAACAATGTAGCCTTGAAATGTTTTGTTTGTGAAGCGTGCTCTTTTTTTTTTCTCCGATACGCCGCAACTCGCGTTAGGCATGTGTGTCTTGGCCTACAGTGAAAGAGAAGTAAAATACATTACGGCTTTAGTGACAGGCGCAGCCATTAATGACAGGCACTTCCCAGTGTCGCTTGCCATCTACCTTGGATTAAAAAAAAATGCAGTCCTCCCTCTCACTAAAGCTCTGATCTTGTAGTCTCATTAAAGCTCACATTTTTTCCTAGCCCTCTCCCTTCTGAATAAAACTTTCTTCCTTTCGGAATCGATTCCCTTCTAATTAAAACCACCCTTTCTTTGTGTTCGTCATCTAATTAAAAGGCTCCCATTCACTTTTCTATATGTCGATCCACTTAGCCGCACATAAAAAAATCTCACCTTTCTCTGTTCGCAGATCTCGCCGGAAAGTTTCAGCCTCTACAACCCGAAGCTCTCCTCTGAAGACAATTCTTTCGTCATTCCTCCACTCATGTCCGCAGTAAATTGGACTGAGAGTTGTTGGTAATTGAAGATCATTGTCTCCCTCCTCAGGCAGCGAGGCTTCGCCGTAGCCCTAACAATACACCTCTCTCCTTCGGCATCCAGCCAATTTCAGCCCATCCACTTTGTCGCTTCCCAGACTGGATCTTCTAAAGCCATGTGGAATTGGAGGTTCCATCTCGAACCCAGAGTGCAGAGTCACTTTTTTCAGCTAGTTTTCTTCCACTGCCCTCAGTGCCGGACCCATGTCTCCCAGGAGAAGTATCTCTCCCAGTTCACTAACTTACAGACCTGACTTACTGTGTTTTCAGACAAGAACTACACACACCAGGCCTGGCTGTCCAATTACGATAGTGCAGATTGTGCCTCAAAACAACAACACACTGAATTCAAGATAATGGCGAGTCTCAAAGCCATTATTCAGCGCGTGATGTGTTTTTGAAGAAACGGTTGAGGGACTTTGAATAGTCTCAGTAAAAACAAATAAAGCATATGTTTTGGGTGCCACATGCTGTCAATTTTTTTTTCTTTTCCACTCTCCATAAATTTGTTCTTTTGTTGCCAGGAGACAGAAAGTATTTTGTTCTGGGGAGGAAAATGGGGGAAAAGTGAGACTTGATAACCTCTCGGCTGAACTCTCAAAGATTCCATGATGGAATGGAGAATATTCTCTAGAGGATGTGTTGACTTCATAAAGAGTTTTAAAGTGTGGAAATTAGCCCTTTTTTTCAGAGCAACACTAATCATGTAATGTAAACGTGCTCTATTGTAGGAGAGAAGCAGGAAGTCAAATGCATTTTAAATGTATTTCTTACACCAAAACTGACATGTTTCACTTTTATAATGAGTACTCCCTTCACACTTGACTAAACTTGTATTTCCTTTTTGTTCTTGTGAGATGGAGGACGCCAGCGGAGCTCTACTCTCTCTCTTTCTCATCACTGTGAATGTGTCTGAAGTAGAGCTGACGAGTGCGGTCAGGTTTCTCAGACATACTGTAGTCAGAAAATTAAAATGAATAAAGCAGATACATCCAAAGTCAATTATTCCAGATCTGTTGTTTGCGTTGGTATAATTCTGTAAGAAAAAAGCAGATGTTGTGACAGGGAACAAGATAATACATGAGTAGCAATGGACCTTATTCAGGTGAGACATCATATTTCATTTTCACAAATGAAAACAATAATGTGAGGGATAAATGTACGGTCTGTTCCATGGGTTGTACTGTTGTGTCAATCAGGGTTGGACTTGCTATGAAAAAGAACCAGGATAAAGGTTGAATTGTGCACCGGCCTATTGTCCGAACCAAATTTGTATAATTTAATTGTATACAATAAGTGACCGTGTGCAAGATCTGTGTTCAGCAATGCAGAATTATGAATTATTTCTATTCCGGTGACATTGTTGCCCTGTATTTGTGTGGCCACAAATGATTTCACCTAGCCTCTTGAAAGCATTGACTACAAAACCAAAAGCCACTGCTTTTTGCAGTAAAAAAAGGTTACAGACTCTATACTTCATGGCAACTTGCAAAGAGTAGGTTGTCCAGGCAATTTAAAGTAGAGAAGTAAAATAAGGCAGTTTTCACTTACATTGTTCTCTAGACATTCAGAATTGAGACAGTGGAAAAATTAACATACCTAATTATATGCCAGGGGTCTCAGTGCTTAGCAATAAGGATGACCTGCTGGCTAGTGTGTAATTATAATAACTGGAAAATTTCTAGATATTATTGCAGATTTTATTTGTAAAGAACACTTAATGTGTGAAAACATTTATACCTGTAAATAATATATATCAATTATGTCTTAGTGCCAGTGAAAATGTCAAGAAAATACCCGACCGAACAAGTATAAAAAATCTTGATCATTCAATTGGCACAATGTGTGAAAAATACATGTTGTAAGAATCAGATTTATAACACAGTACCTTGAGACAGTAGAACAGGATTAAATATGGCGTCTGCCCTGAATAAGGCCATACTACTGAAAGGTTTCAGTTATGTAAGCTAGAAGTCTCTCTCACCTTTTTTTTCCCTCGGAAGGTGCTGTAATCTCTCTTCATGGTGAGGTAACTTTAATGGCCTGTTGTGGTTTAGGCTGTTTTGTGGCGGTTACGGAGCGTGTACTCGCGAGCTCTTTGCAGAGGTGCGGGAAGCGGGTGACAAATCGGTGCGTTCCTTGCGTCAGTCGTTGCGATAGGACCACTCATGCAAAGCAATGTTTCCGGCTGCTTCAAATGAGATTCATATCATGAACGAACACTCTCTTACCTTACAGCGCAGAGAGAAAATGGTCCAGTGCTAACCCTCTCCCAGCGGCTTTATAAAGAGGTGATCTTGAGGGAAAAAAAACACTTAAGCTTCAGGTTTGGGGGATGAGATGAATTCATCATTTTATAGGCCTGCATAAATGAAAGGATTTCTGTGAGATAACCTGCTTCATCTATTTTCACCCATAAAATTCAAACCTAAAAATGAATTATGAACGGAGTCTATTACTCTCCATACTGCATATACAGAGTTTCAATCATGCAATGACCGTCATTTTAATATATGTCCATAATTCTTTTACGAAATGTAATTTTGGAAAAGAAAATAAGTTCTATAGACATAATGAAGCATTCTTATCTAAACGTTTAACCTGTTGCTAAAAAAGCTATTCATAACAGACCTGTCATCTAGGGCGCCATTTTGGCAAACGCCTATTTTACGAAGGCAATTTCACTACAGTCGGGATAAACGATCTGGAAACTGTGGATAAACATTTTAAATCAGTTTATCAATACGGCACGATTTTTAAAAGGCTTTTAAGATGAAACAATAACATGGCATATATAATTTGAAAGTATAAAAGCTGAACGTTGAAGAAACATCAGTCAATAAAACATTTTTATAATCTACCTAAAACAACAAAAATTGTGTTGCAACCATATATGAATGAAAATGCATTACATCAAACGAATTATCGACATAATTAACAAAGATGGTCAGTGTTTTTGTGAAAAAATACTAACAGAGTTCCAAGGTGCTCCAAGATACGCTAAAAATTACTTAAATATATAACATTTTATCTATGCATCAGTATTAACTTACAATAATCAAAGACGACTTCTCTTAAATGCTCACGTCTTCCCTCATGCAGACTGTATATGTGACCTTGTCTTAAGTCGCTGGGGTATATTTGTAGCAATATCCAAAAATACATTGTATGGGTCAAAATGATAGATTTTTCTTTTATGCCAAAAATGAAAAGTAAAGATCATGTTCCATGAAGATATTTAGTAAATTTCCTACTGTAAATATATCAACACTTAATTTTTGATTAGTAATATGCATTGCTATGAACTTCATTTGGACAACTTTAAAGGTGATTTTCTCAATATTTAGATTTTTTTATGCACCCTCAGATTCCAGATTTTCAAATAGTCGTATCTCGGCCAAATATTGTCCTATCCTAACAAACCATACATCAATGGAAATCTTATTTATTCAGCTTTCAGAAGATGTATACATCTACATTTCGAATTTCTTATGACTGGTTTTGTGGTCCAGGGTCACATACACACTGCTTTCCATTCGGAAGGGCTCATCCCTATGCCCTAATCCCTTCAAAGGGTTTACCCTCCGGAGTGAGAGCTTCGAATGATTGAAGGGTGTAGGGGACCAAACAACTGTTTCTTGAAGTGCCCTTCTGCGTCATTATCACATGCCTACACGGAGGCGCCGTCATCATGCAAAGAATCTGCACAAAGGATCATGGGAGCCCGAAATGTCCATCCTGAAGTGAAATCCTTCATTCCAAAGGGCCCTTTGAAGTGGCCAGTTTCGAGCACTTCGGTTTGGAATGACCCTTCAATATGGTGGCCACGATTGTTTTCACTCCGAAGTGCCCTAGCCAATAGGATTACTACATACGCTTTAGGCCCGCCCGCCATCGTAGCAACCGGCTGTCTGAAGCTTCTGCAGTTATTTCCCTCACTTGCGTTTAAGAAAAGTAAACTTCTTAATTCCTCAGGAAGTGAGAGGGCCTGAGAAACCGATCTGAAAAATAAAATCCTTCACAATATTTAAATAACCACACGTCTCCGTGTCTGTCAGCCGTTTGGGCACAGAACCAGCAATGCCTATAATTCGCCAATGATTCCCTCGATAGAGTCGGTTCTCTGATGAATCTCTAGTGAATCGGTCAAATCGGTTTGTGATTCATTCTGAATGAACCGGACAGTATGCGCTGGATCGTTTGGAGAGGTTTTACACTTTGTAACAGATACACTTGGGGTTCGTCGTCTGAGAAATATGTGAATACAAGATATTTCATTCGAAATTTGAATTTGAGGATCTTTTTATATTTGAAATGGCATGAAACCAGAACGATTTTTACACTCTTGAAAAATGCTGGAGTAAGTAGGCCTAAGTAGATTTATACTACAGTTCATTGAAACCAGTGTGTCCTATCGTTTTTTTTTATCATTGAAAGGAAAAGCCTTTATGAAGTTCTGAATCTGTTTTGAAGTTGAACGACTTACCTCCGGTAAAAACAAGTGTCAAAACAACACGAAAATCTTTGTTGCTAAAAGATAGTTTTGCCATTTTTACCTTTAATATAAATATGTATTTATTTCATGATATATTAAAGTATATCATAGTAATTTTGAGAATTGTGTGTGTAGTGATTAAGATTAATATGTGACGTTGAAGGCTGGAGTTGCCTAATGGGAGTATGATGCTGGAATTTCAGCTTTGCATCACAGGAATAAATGACATTTTTAAATATATTCAAATAGAAAATATTTCAAATTATAATAATATTTCACAATATTGCTGTTTTTACTGTATTTTTGATCAAATTAATGTAGCCTTAGCGAGCATAAGAGACTTCATTAAAACATTTAAAAATCATAATTTCCTTTATGACAACTTTTATAAGTATATAGTTGTCAGTTCCCTTTCGTGGAACTTCGAACTGCGTCCTCTAGGGGTCGCTATGGGGAACGCCTCGTCGTGACCCGTGTCTGAAGCCTACATTGAAAAAACACCAACTTGTTTGGCCGGCGACAGCCATGACGTCACGAAATCTCTGAGTTCATAGGGAAATCTGTGATTTTTGTATCTTGGCAAATCAAAACCGTTTTTGATGTTGTTGAGGGTTCTCTCTCTCTCTCTCTCTCTGAAAACACGTCAGAGACATGTCAGCAAAAGTCTCCATTTGCTCTCTATTTAATCTGTAACTGTTTAGGAGAAACCATTGAGATGGAAGAGTTATTTTCCTTTCTATACAGACGGTTCTCACAGGCCTCACACGGAGCTGCCGTAGACTCTTCTCTCATTTCTGCCCCCTCCTCTGCCTCCACTCATTTGTACATGATTATTCGCTAAGGGCTAGGTTCATCCCACCTCCTCCCTGTGGTTTACACCAGAGATAATTGGAGGACAACTCTGCACAGATCAGCCTATGTGGATCTAATTGTCCACTCACCCTGGACTGTGCTCCTTGCCTCAAAGAAACCTGCACACAAAACAGTGGCCTGTCTGCAGTAATTCCAAATAATATGATGATTGTTTGTGCTAGTTTAAAATCATACCTTTGCTTCTCAAATTAAATATTTTGTTTGACCTATTCGCCTCTTTCTCATTGGTCATTTTTGTTTCTCTCTGCTAGCTATAAATACGAAAGTGAGAGGCCATTTGTCTATGTTCTGCACACCCTGCCCTGTCTGTTCTCATAGGCGAAGTCACAAAGGAAGGAAGGAAAATACCGAGTGAAGCTGCAGGTTTGAAAACGAGAAATGAGGTCGTAAAACAAGTCACCGTCATCCTTGCCGCATTATCTGACAGCGCCGGCAAAAAAAGCTTAATTTCACGTCGAGCATGTTTGTGCTTTTGCGGGGCGCTGCTGTGATTCGCTGAGGGCATGAGACGAGAGCAGAGAGCTGGGAATAAACCAAGCAGGATGTCATCTGTCACAGAATGCCGGCAAGGTGACAGACAGCCACCCGTGGCACTTTATTATCAGTGGGTGTAGTTATGAAAATTATAGCTGTGCTTCAAACAAACGGGGCATAATTCATGTCAAACTGCTCCCTATGTTAAAAAATCATCATTTATAGATGGAGAATTGTATACTGATTGTCGAGGAAGATGCTCTGTTTTGACAATCAGCAAATGATATGGTAGAGAGACTATTTTCTTTTTTGCTTTTAAGGTAGTTGTGAAATCCTGAGCCTCATGTTGGACATCAGTCTTTATTAGATGGTGAAACCATGTAGCACTTGTGGGCTTTTGATGCATGGATGCACTGACCGCCTCGGTGGTTCATTTACGTTGGTGGCCAGCAGACTGATAATATTCATATAATATTATATTTGTTGTTGTTTAAAGGTGCTATATGTAATTTGACTGTACTAAAGCATAAAATACCATAATATGTTTGGAGATATTTAGGAAACAAATCTTGTTTCTCTGAAAAAAAAATGCTACAGCCAGTTATTCTACTTTGAAATGTGTGTTCCGTGTCGGAATGTCTGTTTTTGTCTGTGTGATTCTGCCTACTGCCAGTTTACCCAATAGTATTTTGACACCCCGTGTTGCCAGTTGGTAGAAAACACAGCGTATTTCAGCCATGGAAGCCAGCAAACAAACTGCATCAAAGATTGCAGATTCAACTGAACTAAAAAGCCTTGGCACCCATCTAAAAATCTCCATGACTAGAGGCATATTAAAACACGGATAAACTCATCAACTTGCACGGTAAAGCTCATCATTGTCAGTTGTGATTGTTTCTGTTGCTTGTCCTCAATTTGGCAACCCACAGAAGTGTCGAGTCTGAGGAGAAGGGGGACAAACTACTCTTTCTAATATTTTGGGACCCATTTTGGCTGTTAAGTTCTCATGAAATATAATGACACTATGCCATAGAGATGTGCTGCTGTAATTGCTGCAAAAGGTGGACATACCAAATATTAAAGTTAAAAGTGGATAAAAACAGTACGACAGACTTCATCTGATATTTGTTGTGCTCAGAGCAAACATCTGCATGTTTCATTAACATTATGAAATTAAATCATGTTTTGGAGGCAAAGAAGGTCAATATTTTCAGATCTGATCTGTCAGGTATATATATATATATATATACAGTGGGTACGGAAAGTATTCAGACCCCCTTAAATTTTTCACTCTTTGTTATATTGCAGCCATTTGCTAAACTCATTTAAGTTAATTTTTTTTCCTCATTAATGTACACACAGCACCCCATATTGACAGAAAAACACAGAATTGTTGACATCTTTGCAGATTTATTAAAAAAGAAAAACTGAAAAATGCTCAGTATTTAGTAGAAGCACCCTTTTGATCTAATACAGCCATGAGTCTTTTTGGGGCAATATAAAAAGGAGTGAAAAATTTAAGGGGGTCTGAATACTTTCCGTACCCACTGTATATATTCTAGTGATCTAGAAATCAAAACTAAGTACTAAGTTCTCAATAATGTTCTTATAAACTCATTAATGTTGGTTTCAAATGGTTTGTAAAAATGTTTAAAACATTTACAACATTCTAAACAATTTATTGGCTGTTTGTAACCATCAAGAAAATGTAAAATACAAGAAATATATATAGTTGTTGTTATTATTATTATTACTAATAAATATTAATAAGTAGTGAAGCATTTTGCCATTTCTTTTTCTAAGAAATAATAGTAAGTTTAAAAAATGGTCAAAGATGGTCAAACTACTATATATTATAAATAAAAAAAACAATATTAAATGTTTATTAATAACAGTAATGGCATGATCTTTATTATTATATAATATTAATATATTGTTATATAATTATATTATTATTTTATTGTTATAGTTTTATTATTAATGTACAAAAATGCTTCTGTGATTATTTATATTCAATTTTAATTATAACAGCGGTGAAGTATTTTTGTAATTTTTTTCTAAGAAATCATTTGAAAAAAGTCAAACTATTTTAATCAAGTTTTGAGTTTTTTTTCTTCATTACAATATCTGGACAGTTTATCATTCTTCAGTAATTTTTTCTTTTTTTCTTTCAATTTTACATTATGCCCCTCAAAAACATCTCAAAATTTATTTTAATTAAAAAATTAAAATGTGATAAAACACAATAGAAGTGTATTCATTATCATAATAATAAAAAAATATATAATAATAATATAATAATCTACCTGTTGTGATTTGATTTCAGTTACTACACATGTATTTGTGCACACTCAAGTCTGTGTGTCCGAATGCATTGCTGCATACAGAAGTGAGTGTGTTGCGGCAGAAGTGGCTTTGACGTGCTCATCCATCAGCACAGCGAGCTGAGGTCTCCGTCAGAGCGGCAGGGATACAGTGGGCCGCAGGGAGGGGAGGTGTCACTCTTAAACAGGATATATGGCCTCTCACTGAGACACAAATTACAGAGTAAATACATTATGGTGCTGCAGGACTTCCCCACTGCAACATCTCTTTACTAGCTGCGGCCCGGTGAATGCAAGCAGTCCCGCATTAGACGGCTCCAAACCGCATACACAATCACATTAGAATGGCCTGCCAACACCCTATACAGTCACATTACACAGCGTCGGGAACTATCACGCAATCACCGCCGGCATAAAATGAACTCGCTGGATCTAAATGTTGATCGAACCACCACACAGCGAGCAAATTTAAGCACCGCATTCAGCTCCCACAGCATACCAGATTCAAGATGGTCTCCAACTAGAATATATCCCAATGATGGCATTTCAAGGATACAGCCTGATCCATCATAAGCCACCCGGCCTGTGCACTTTGAGGGGAAATTGCTCTGTCTGCTGTCTTTTCCTCCTTTTTTTTCTTCTCTAAATTAAGCTCAGTTGACAGCATTTGTGGCATAATGCTGATTAATTAATTCCATTTCCATTTGTATCTCCTTCACTTTCGAAAAAAGCAAAAATATGTTACACAGTGCAGCACTTACACACTCTAAAAAATGCTGGGTTAAATACAACCTAACGCTGGGTAAATATGGACAAACCCAGCGATTGGGTTGTTTTCAACCAACAGTTGGGTTAAATGTTTAACCCAACCTTCTGGGCATTAACCCAACCACTGGGTCAAAACAACCCAATCGTCCATATTTGGTTTATATGGGTTTGTCCATAGTTTACCCAGCACTGGGTTGTATTTAACCCAGCATTTTTTGGAGTACAATGTAAGTGAAAGGGGCCAATCCATAAATGTTAAAATACTCTGCTTCAGAAGTCACAGAACACAAACAGTATGTGTTAACATGATTTTAGTATGAAAAAATACCACAAAGACTAAAACCCTAGAAAGGCTATAAAAATTATTAGTTAGACAGCTAACAGAAAACTTATTGTAAGTGCTTTTATAAAATTTATATTTATGCTTTCAAATCTTCCAAAAAATTAGCTCACTGTAACTTTGATTACATAAGACAATTTGAAATTATTTTATAATTTCACTTATCATACAAATTATAAAAGTGAGGTTAACCTCAAATGAACCTGGAATATTCCTTTTAAAGCTGCAGTGTGTAATATTGACAGTTAAACACTAATGTTATTCCATGCCTTCTGCAAATCAAGCCAAAGGCTTTCCTTTGAATATACAAAAGATCTGTCCAGTTTATTTTCTAACTCGCCCCAAATTTGCTCGATGGGGTTGAGGTCCGGACTTTGAGGGTGCCAGTCCATTATTTTCAGTGTTCCAGCAGATTCCTTCCGTCGCAGGTAGTTCTGGCAATAGTTTGTTTTATGGGTATTGTAATGGCCAATTCAACAAAAACAACTGAAACCTCTTAAATATGCCAAGTGTTCTAATAATTTTGCGTGTGTGTGTGTGTGTGTGTGT
>NW_015656630.1:3623464-3627561 GCF_001515625.1 Sinocyclocheilus rhinocerous
TTTTTTTTTTTGGATTGGACAGTGGATAGTTATTTGCATATGCATGTGTACACAAATAAATACATTCACATAATCTATACTCATTGCCACTCAAGCATCTCTGCATGTAAATTTTGTTTATTGTGCTCATGGCAGTGTGTCAAACACATGTTGCATGTATTGAAGAGCCCAGCAGGTCCTCTGTCACCATGGTAACAGATGTGCATGACTGAAAGGATTCTTCTCACCGCTTATAAGACACATTTTGATAACATGAGTTTGAAGCTTCTTTTCCCACTTCTATATAGTTCAGTGTTTCCAGGCATTTTGGATGTTCCGCTATTCAGGTAATTGAGACTCTTCAGCTAATGAGAAGAATCAGGTGTTAGATAAGAGAGATCCAACATGTGCAGTGTTGGTTGTCCTCCAGGAGCAGGTTTGAAAACTGCTCCAGTTTACAGAACCTTCCTATGATAATTTCATAGATTGTTGGCTAAATTTGCTGAGTTTTTTGGATAGTTCTCCTGATTATATAAATATTTTGGATGAAGCAGAAGGATGAATATAAAAATAATACTTAATTGGTTTGCAAGTGTTTGTGTGCTTCATGTTCTCATAGCATGAATATAGCAGTGGCTTGTATTTGGACACTTAAGTTTTATGTAAAATGCACAAATTTCATTACATAAGTTAGCAAAATGTCAAACCAAGTGGCATCTGCAAACAAATTATGCCAGACATTTTCCAGAACTAACATTTCTGGGCCAATTACTTTAACCAGCTGGTCCCAAGATTACATTAACTGACATGTTTAACAACCAGAAACATAATCTAAATAGATTTTCACAATAAAAGAAAGAAATTGCAACTTCAATTCTGATAATTGCAACTTTTTATCTTCCATTTGTTACTGTATCTCACTATGTAACTTTATATTTCACATGGTGACATTAGATCTTGCAGTGTGATTTTTAGATCTCACATAATGTATATTTTTATCTTGCAGTTGCTGCTTTGTCTTACAGCCACAACATTGCATCACAAAGAGGCTTTTTTCTCACAGTCTTTTTTTTTTTTTTTGTAATTGCAACATCATCTCAGAGCATAACTGTACGCATATATATTGTGTAAATCGTTGAGAACAAAATGTTGTGATGTGAAATGGTCAATGAAAACCAGAAATCATCACCCTGAAAATCAGAGTAAAAAAATGAGATTACAGGCTAATCCAACTTGCTTATTAAAGCATCTCATAATGTAAGTCAGTAGTGTGTATGGCCCCCAGATGTCTGTGTGCACTCCTGACAACATCTAGGCATGCTTCTGATGAGATGGCAAATGGTGTCCTGGGGGATCTCCTGCCAGGCTTGGATCAGGGTATCAGTGAGCTCCTGGATAGTCTGTGGTGTTACTTGGTGGCTTCAGATGCTTCCATACATAACGTCCCAGAAGATCTCAATTGGAACGTGAGGGCCAGTCAGTGGCATCAATGCCTTCATTATCCAGAAAATATCTACACACTCTGGCCACATGAGGCTGGGTTTTATCATGCACCAGGAGGAACCCAGGGCCCACTGCACCTGTGTAAGGTCTGACAATAGCTTTGAGGATTTCATCCCAGTACCTAACAGCAGCAAGGGTACCATTGGCACCTGGAGGTCTTTGTAACCTTCCAAAGTTATTTCTCCCCAGTCCATCACTGACCCTCCACCATGCTGGATAATGTGATGTCTGTGATGATTCCCTGAAATGTTATTTATTTTTTTTGAGCAGTGTAATTTCATTAATAGTTTTTTCTTGTAAAGTAGGGCCGCACGATTAATCGAAATTAAACTGCAATTGCGATTAGGCAAAAGCTGCGCAGCTTGTCAATGGAGCACGGTTCTGTGATCAGTAGTAAATACTGCTCCATCCAAAAGTCAGAGGGCGCTCTTGCGCTGAAATTCCAAATATGCCCCACATTATAATAAAGTATATTTATTCAATATAATAAAGCATATTTTCAATGCAATGCCAATCGACATAGCCTTTATCACTGCATCGAATACTATGAAATAATACGTTGCGTGCCTTATTCTAAGAAGCCACATCATCTCACAGAAGGATTCTATTTCGAACACTCGACTGACGTTATAAAGTGAGTTTGGAGTAAAAACATGTTATTAAATGTTTTTTTGTTTGTTTGTTTTTTTGGACAAGAGGTTCATAAATGCTTGTCATGTTTGGAAAGATGTTAGACACATGTTGCTTTTTCAAATGCATGTAAGAAGCGACTCAAACTAGCCGTGCTTTCTGATGGAGGAGCATTTACTTCTGATCACAGAGCTGTACTTCATTGACAAGCTGTGCATAACCATAAAAACGGATTTCATAATCGCACTAAACCAGATGATTTAATAGCGATTTCGACCGATTTCAATTAATCGTACAACCCTATTGTAGAAAGTTCTTGTCTTATTTTTCTTTCAAATGAATGCCTCTTGGTTTGATATTTCATTATATAACACAATGACATTCATGCATTTTTAAGTGCGGCTTAAGCATCCAGATACTTTTTAGGGCCACGGTACTTCTAAATAATGCATGTGCCTACAGCAAGTTTACTTTGCTAAGGATCCTAAACCATCACAGTTCTCTCGATTGAATAAAACTAACGAGCTGTTCTAATGAATCTGCAAAAACAAAGAGCTTCCGTCTTTCACCAATTAAAGAAGTGCGAGTCTGTGCAGGTGCAAATGTCACTCTCAGATAACATCTTATCATCGCACTAACATTCAGCACGCCTGTTCCCGTACATGATTCGTTCTTGTGGATCATGAGTTCCTGGTAATTGAAGTGCCAAAAAGACAGAGGTGACAGCTCCCACCGGAGGAGAGAAGACTCTCCAGGGCCCTCAAAGAACCTCATCTGTGGGCCCTTTTACCTTCAGACTGTCCTTCGTGAGGTACATATATGAGCTCCATGAGAAAGTCATTTCCTGATTCCGGATAGCAGGAAGTGTGAAGTGGATCTGTGCCGATCTTCAGTCCGCAATGACTCATCTTTTGGTGCACGACATCGCCTTATGCAGTCACACCCTGCTGCCGGGGGCAGAGAGCAAGAAGTTATTCTGTTAATATGCGGTAGAATAAGCACACAAGGTGTCTCTTTTTGGGAAGGAAATCAATGAGTCCTGCTTACACAAATCTTCAGTGGAAAGTGGGACAGCTGAGATGACTCAAGATTGATCACGAGATGGACAACGAGGTCCATCACCTAGCTGAGCTGGGTTTGTGTGTGTGTTTACATGCATAAGTTTTTGTACCACTGAGGGAAAGCAGAAATACGGTCTGCAAATTCCCTCCTCTCCATGATCAAGTCTGGGTCAGCGCTGATAACATATTTAAAGATCCTTTATTTATGACCAGAGTGACAGAGCTGTAATGGGTCAATGCTGATAAGACCTAAATGGGCATGAAGACGTACATTATAAATGTCTAAGCGCAGCGCTAAAAGGCCCTCTTTAAAACTCCAAACTCTCCCGACCTTATTTAATTAAAATGGCCAGCTGATAAAAATGCTTACACACTATTTCAGTCACTTAGAGCTCATGAAATATTTCCCAGTGTGCACTGAGGCACAGATGGAAAGAGAGTGATGGCAAACTTACTGGCAGCCAATGCTCGCACATCAGACAGTTTGTCACAGGACACGTCTCTGCACACAAAAATGCTCTTGACTGGAAGATGGGACCATGAATTCACTATTCTTCTAGAAGAGTAAAATAGTAAAGGCCTGTTCATGCCAGAGAACATGAAGTAGTACATTTCTTTCAGAATGTTTTTTTTCCTTGCCACAGTTGCCCTTGGTTTGCTCAATGGTGAATTTGTAAGGTCCTATTTTCAGTAAAGGTGGTTTGAAACTAAATGTATTGTGAAAAGTGTGTACAAATAAAACTTGACTTTACTGCACTTCTTTTCAGTGACTGACTGACTGTCAATCCTGGAGTTTTTTTTAGAAACAAATAAGTTTTGTTTGACCAGTGAACCTACAGGAATAGTTCACCCAAGTATGAAACTATATCATTTCTTGTTTCAAACCTGCACAACTGTTTCTTCAGTGGAATACAAAAAGTTAAT
>NW_015656630.1:3627571-3634925 GCF_001515625.1 Sinocyclocheilus rhinocerous
ATATATCCTGGTCACTCTTTTGAATACACTGAAAGTGAATAAAGACAAAACAATCAAAAAGAACTGAATTCAAATTCCGTTCACTCCAATGACTCAATGAGGGAAAGAGCATCAGTGACTAACAACTTAAAAATTGTTCTGTTTATGCCACAAAACTGCATGACTTGGAATATAATACATGAGTCATTTGGTTTGCTTTATTTATTCTTTTATGCTTTTGTGTCTTTTTTCAGTTTGAAAGGTCCAGTCACTATTCATTGTATTTGGATGGAAAAAAGGTACCTTTGTCATTTTGCGTTGGAGGGAAGAAAGTAAGTACAGGTTCGGAACAACATGAGGATAAATAAATTTAAATGAAAAAAAAAAAAAATTTTGGCTGACCTAATCCTTGTCTTGTAATGTCTTCAATTGGTCTATCAATCAACCATCTTTTCATCGATCCATCCAACTAACCAGTCCATCGATCCATCCATCAGAAAGGCTATTGTCTCAATGTCAGTGCTTCACAGAGAGAGCAAATCAATAGTCACTGAATCAGTAAATGGAATCATCCATTGAGAGCAATTAACTAAACATGTTGTATGTTCATTGTATGCATCGACTAGTTGATGTTGAAGAAGGTTTGTGCAGATTTTAATAGTACTTTAGCTAGCTTTAGCATCACTGTTCTTTGTGTACTTTGAGTACCGATACCACAGTGGTGTTAGATGCTGCACTGCCATTTATTGACATGGTTCAGCAAATATTGTCTCTTGAGTTTTCATGTAAATTACCCAATAATTATCAACTTGGGAATCACTAATCAGGATTTTCTGTCAATAAATCTTTCCACCTTGTGTTTGCTGTACTGTTACGCTTGTTTTTTGTCCTCTTTCTTCTGTCAACAGACCTTTTCTGCTTCTTCAACCACACAGGTATTGATTTTTTCATTGTCTTAACCAATAAAATGGGAGTCTAATTTTAGTCTGATTTTCATCTTCACATCACCAGACAATATCTAAAGAGACGGTAGCCAGTGAGTGCAAGGATTCTTTCCAATGTTTGGTGAAACACCATGGATCACTTCATTTCATCATAGTGAATCACACCATACATGATTAAAACACTTTTTAATAGAAAACTATTATGAGAACAGTCTTCGTCCTATGGGAGTCCGAACCATTCACTCTTCACAAAAACAGAATATTTTATAATGTGTAAAATTCACTTCAAACTGTTGATTGCACCTGTGTTTGCCATGGCCTTTATTTCAGTCCAGCCAATTCACTATTGTAGAGGTGAAATCAAAATAATAAATTTTCTCTCTGCGCACAGAATAGAGAACGTCAGAATATACTCAACATACTGCAGCTCAAGTGTAGCAAATGAAAGACATTTTCCTTTGCTTGTACATCAGTCAACTGCTGATCCGCCACATCACAAAAATAAACATCAACCCCCACTCACACAAACACACAAAAACAACTCAGTTAACAAAGGTGTTTCGACAGCAATACACCTTTTTCTCTAGATGAGGGTTCAGGATGCTAAGGAGGCTGTTACAATGTGTTGTATGGGACCTATTAACATATGCAGTGCAAACAAGCATTTCAAAACAGTCTCCTAGTGACTTTATGCTAAACTTATGTTTGACAGGGTCAAATTAATGAGCTGTTTGTGTCAAATAGTGTTCATCATTTTGGGATAGCTGCCTAATGAATGCAAACTGCACTAATACTGTGGAGGTACTGACGGCGCATTATGTGGATGTACATAATAAATCTTTATGTGATTTAGAAACAAGCAGGATAAAGCTTCATAATTTGTACTTGGCTTCTGCTTGTGTTTTCCAACAGTTTGCCTTGAAAAAGACATTACACACCCCAACATTCAAGAGAGGCCATATCCTAAATATTGCTGAGGTTTAAATTTAGGTCATCAGAGCCACTTTTGAAAGCAATTGTCTGCATTCATATTTAATGACTTTTGTGAATATTCATTAATTATGGATGCTTTTCTGAATCTGTCCCCAGGATGACATAAGAGAGGGGTGTGATAGAAAGATGGGGCTTTAATGGATTTCCTGCATCCGGTAAGAATCAGCTGTTTTTAATCCAACAAATACACACATATATATATATATATATATATATATATATAAAATGATTCAAGCTGATTGTGATTTGTATTATTTGCGATATTTAAAAAAAAAAACTGTCAGGTGCAATTGCCAAATGAATTATGATGGACATTAAAAATACAATGCAATTCATTTGATGGCACTCCAAGCTACCATTCTTAAAGTATTAATGTGCATTATGGGTATGATTTGCATGAAATGTTAATGGGGTGAAACAATAAAGTTTTTTTTTTATTTATTAGTGTCCCGAAAAGTGAACTAACTGCCCCCCAAGGGCAAATGGCACTCTGTTAACTAAGTTCTGTGAAATTAACCTGAATCCGTCATGGTTGTGTTCATAAAAACAGAGAACCTGAACCCATAAAATTGCAATTTCATGCATCGCTCCTGTTAATCTCATTCATTCTCCTTCATCTTTTCTCCTTGAACTAGAATCACGACTGAGATCCTCTATGCCATGGTTCCTGTTACACACCTCATTTGATTTCTCTTTCTTTTTATCTTTCTGTCTCCTGCTGCCTGTCTGTTCCTGGCAGGTAGGAGTTGTGTGTTGTCTGACATCCCGGGTGCTGTGATGGCTTTGGTCAGCAGTTTTAAAGAGTAATGACTGCAGTCGTCGCCAGACTCTTGCTGTGGGGTGTCACCAGCAGTACAGTTTAATGTATCCTGTTTGCTCTATTACAGTCTGCCAATCCAATGAGCTCCTGCAGCCCTGGACCTTTACGGATGATGCGGAGATGGACCCGAGAGTCGCATTTAGCCTCGCGGAAATGCTCATGGCATTGGCTCTAAAACTAATGTGGTGAAGGAACGGCCTGACTGAGGACTCGATGCAGAATCCTCGTCTTTATTTTTGCTCAAAATCAATTCAGTCACCAAACTGGGTTTTTTGTTGTTGTTTTTAATGGAATATAGCAGTGTTTAATATTTAATATAAACTTTTTAAAATTCGTATGCCTTTATAATGCTTCGTCAAAAACATTATTTTCTGAAGGGACAGTAATCAGGAGAATAATTGCTTCTCTCTCTCTCACAGCAGTTAGCAAAAGACAATGATCCATTCAATTCCCAATGGACATTTGTCAACATTTTTCCTCGTTTGAGAAGTCGTTTCACTCGGATACGCATTACAATATGGAAGAAAAGACGATTGCGACTTCCTTTTCATGCTGACTTACCTAACACAAATCAGCTGGATGTAAGCTGGTACAGTTAATGTTGATGAATCAAAATGGTGTGGGTTATAAACTCAGGCAGGAGTTTATCATCCTTGATTTGCTGCTTTGATGAAATATGCAGTGAAAACATTAAGGCCACTTTGCCAATAATGCGAAATAAGCCTTGCAAACTTGTAAAGCGTTCAAGCTGGAGAGCGAGAGGGAGCTTATTAGATCCTCAGCGGAAGTAATGGATGTCATTTGCGGATGCATACGCTTCCAGTAGGATCGTATGAAATACAGGACAAATCTGATTACGGAGCAAAATGCCTGTTGTGTGGAAAAGATTGTTTACATTTGAAATCAATTGAACTGAGAAGGGACACCGGCTTACTGATCCCTCAGTACACAGCTAGTATAAAGCCTCAGTCTGTTTTCTGGAACATTCTGTTTGGTGGCTTTTTAATTAACTGGGGGTGAAGATTGTGGCTGATTCTCTGACGAGTGAATCACGCGGAATTCAAACGCGGCACTAAGCTGCAGAAACAATGAGCTGCATTTATAGCATCTTCCCACTCTGAAGAATAATAGGATTGACCAGAGACAGGAGCACATACTAATCTATCCAGCTGGCATTTCCTGTCAATATTTACAGCGTAGCAGCCATCAGCTTGGCATCCTCATTTGTACGCATTGGAGGGAGGAACAATCTATGATTTCTATTTCTACGGCAGACATTTATCATTTAATTACCAGCAACAGGTTGGAGGTAGAGGAGATGAGCGCGGTGAAACTTGCTGCCGGCGAGGCTGCCGTTACAGAACTGCTGCAAAGCTCAAGAGCTCCCCCACATGCTGCCTGCAGAGCCAGAATAATACTCCCTTCGGTCATCTGCAGTTATTGCTCATGCAATCGAACTGATTTCAAAACAGTAAAGCATAGACATGTGGCAAGAAATAATGCAGGCACAAATTATCCCCCAGAGTACCATGAGAAAGTGGGGCAGCTGGTCTGCGATGACGTCCAGAGGGACAGACTGCACAGAGAGGCGGTCGCAGAGTGAGCCTGCTGTTTTCCCACGAGACGCGCAGTTCTTCAGGAGCAGAGGAGATCCAACGGTTGGTTATTGAATAACAGCAACACTCTACCACAAACACATATTTTATTGAAACTTTGTTGGTGGGGGGAGGGGGGAGAAAAAGAGAAAATCCTCTGTTTGTTCTTATAAACTGAGTGGAAGATTCAACCCGGAGGTGACTTGTCATACGATATGTGTAGTGTCTTTATTCCAAAGTGCAGCTTCCTCCCTCTAGGGCGACAGCAATGAGGGACACGGCTTCTGTCATTTTTCATAATAAATATACATGAGTTTATTCATTTTCTTCTAAAGCGGGGAAATATGAACTTGGACGCCTGTAAAAATGGAGACGATCTCGTTATTGCTGGTGACAAATGTAATTTTATTTTCCACTCAAGTCTCTATCATGCTTCAATCCCTGTTGGCTAGAATATTGTCCATAATGATCCTTAATCTCATCATTCTTTATAACTTCTCTCTGCCTATTCCTGGGTGCTGCTGGCCTGAGGATTGCCAGTTCAATTCACAGAGCTGACAGAGTGTAAATCAGCCAAGATCATCGTGTTCTGCCTGTGTCCTGATCCTTTTCTTTGCCTGTCTAATCGTGGATTCAGTTGTTCAAGTTTAGCGAGGATATAAAAGTTTGGAGTACCATAATAAAAATGGTCATGAATGCGACAAAAACTACACATTTTTGTCAATGGTTTAATGTTCTAATAGTTCATTAGTTTCAGTAGTTTAATAGTTATTTTATTTGTGCATTTGTAAGATATAATTTCCTGAACGCAACAATGAACACAGAGCGAGCTGTGATGTCTAAATCATGAATACATTTTTTCCATCTGTCACTCAAAAAGATTCACAAAAATCAGACTCAATGTCAGTCAGTAAATTGTTCAATGCTACTGAGTTCATAACTGACTAAACAAAAACCGGGAGCCAGTATTGTGATTTACATATACTTTAGTAACACTTACATCATCCTTATTACTGGCTGATAGTTCATATATCAATGCGTAATTAAAGATACATAATCACAATAGTTTTTATTATTGTAATAAATAAATGATGGTATTATAAAAAACATGTAAACAGAAACTAAACATTTTTCAGTCAGATCACTAGAGTTTAAGCATTAAAGGGGTCATATGATACGATTTCAATTTTTCCTTTCTCTTTGGAGTGTTACAAGCTCTTGGTGCATAAAGAAGATCTGTAAAGTTGCAAAGACTAAAGTCTCAAATCCAAAGAGATATTCTTTATAAAAGTTAAGAGTCAGCCACGCCTACCTAAAACGGCTCGTTCTAACACGCCCCCACATATCTACATCACTATGTGGGAAGATTTGCATAACGCCGCCCAAATGTTCACGTAAAGAAAGAAGGCGTAACTTTTATTCTCGCTGTAGTATTGCTGCCGCTGCCATGTCGTGAAGGCGCTGTGATTCGTTGTAAAAGCGAAACTACTTTATTTGGCCTTCCAAAAGAGGACAATATCTGCTTCGTCATGCCTGGAGAAACAAAAAAATGCTAAATACTGTTCCCTATATGCACACTAAAAATGCTGGGTTATTTTTTTAACCCAAATACTGGGTTCAGCCTGTTGGGTCATTTTATTTGGTTGTTTTTAATATTTTTACCCAGGTGCTGGGTAGTTTTTCTGCACTCTAAAAAATGCTGGGTTATTTTTTCAACCCAAATGCTGTGTTCAGCCTGTTGGGTCATTTTATTGGGTTGTTTTTAATATTTTATACCTTGGTGCTTGGTAGTTTTTCTGTACTACTTTGTCATTTTTAATGCCGAGTTATTTTTTCTACCCAACCGCTCAGTTAAGCTTGTCTCCGACGAAACAACCCAGCTGCTGAGTTACAGTCAGATCGTGGGCTTTTTGTGTCCTCTACAAGAGAAAGTGGTTCTCAGCGCCACCGCCGCCGATTTGGTGCACTTCTTCAGCTAAATAAAGGTTTGTATACATTTTATGTCATTTATAAAGTCTTTACTGTGCTGTAAATTATATTATTGTACACAACGCAACATACAAGGACGATGTCAGTCAGCTGTGTCACCAGCGGAAGCAGCCGTTTCGCATGATGGAAACGTTTTTGTCTTGCATAAACTGATTTTATTCATTATAATACTGAATTTAATTTAATTTGACGTTTAAATATGTTTTCTAATCTCAGTACTGTTTGTTTATGGCAGGTTTTGGAGTCAGTCACGGCATCTTTCAGCTACGAGTGAAACGTGAGGCTGAGGTCTAGGTTCGCAGTTCCCCCAGTGAACAGCAGTCCATCACCGGCACGAGAATTAGCGCTATTTCGGTGAAAAGTGATTACAGAGAACGGTTAAATACACTTAAATTAAAATGCTACTTTTAAATGTTAAATTTGTATTTCTAAAATGCTTGTTAACGAGTTTAAATGTATGCAATATTGTAAACTGTATTCACCCAAATAAATTAAATTTGTCTTATATTTTGTCCATGGGTGTTCTTGCTTAAAGGTGACGTATCATGAAAATCTGACTTTTCCAGGTTTTTAGTGCTATAATCAGGTCTCCGGTGCATCTACCAACCAAGGAAATGTGAAAAAGATTAACCCAGTAACTTTGTTTTTGTAAGCCTTTTTCTGCAAGCGTCTGAGAAAATGAGCACGTCAGATTTCGCTCCCTTGGTGACGTGGCAAAGGGATCTCATTATAGTATTACCGCCCCTTAATCTGTCATTTTCCACCCACGGCGCCGTCATTTTGATTTTGCAAGCGACAACAGGCGTGTGTTTCGGTTGTGTGCACTCAGAAAACCATATATCAGAAGTTTAAACTCCTATGGTTTAAAACGCATGTTTACAGCGCGATAAACATGATAATCAGAACCAAAACAGATGTTTTTAGCAGGTCCAAGCTGTAATGGCGCAGCTCTATTCTGGAAAAGGGGGCGGGGAGCAGCAGCTCATTTGCATTTAAAGACACAGGCCCGAAAAACAGCGTGTTTCTGCTTCCAC
>NW_015656630.1:3635373-3637848 GCF_001515625.1 Sinocyclocheilus rhinocerous
CTGGGGACACCAGAGACTTATATTACATATTGTAAAAAGGCACATAATCTGTCTCCTTAATAATAAATGTTTATCTTTTGATTATTGCTGTTGCCTCTAGTAATTCTATGTGTGATTTTTAATTTCCAGCCCATTTTAAGCCAGCAATATAATAATTTTTAAGCAATAGTTGACTTAAAAAAGAACAGCCCAGCATGTTGGGTAAAACCATTTAACCCAACCAGCTGGGTCAAAATAACCCAGCATGTGTTCTGTCCAATATTTACCCAGCGCTGGGTTGCCAAATAACCCAAGTTGGGTTGTTTTTTAACCCAGCATTTTTTACAGTGTATGGTTCGGTAAATGTTTCAGTATAGGAGCCAATGGCCCACTAGTAATTTTTTGTTCTGAGCACTTACTAAAGCAAATGTTTTTAAATTACATGTTGCTTACAATGAAACCAGGGCAAGTGAAGCGAATAAATGTTAGCACGGTGACTGATTTTGAAGCGGCAGGTTGCTGTGCAAGGTGATGCTGGTCACCGTGCCCCTCTGATTTGCTTTCAATGGCCGACCATTAAGAGTGAAGTGTGCGGGTGCGATTCTTTTGTGATGACACATTAGCAGCACAGAGAGCAATTATAAGCTGTAGCCTTCAGCCTCGCTTCATTCATTATACATCCACGGCTGGCCGTTTACACCACGTCTCCACCACATGCAGCCTCCGCCAGAGAGAGGGGACCAAAGGGAGATGCTAGAGTCGGCTGCTATTAACAGAATTAACTCCAGCTGGGAGCACTGCCCTGGGAGAATACACCAATTCCATTATCTCAGCTGGACCCGAGCCACTCCTTTCCTCTTGATCACCCAGCACCGCCACACCACAGCCGAAGTGCTCAGAGCTGCTCACTGCTCTCAGGCCAGTCCCCGTTGGACCAGCACTCTGCATGTTTGAACTCTCTAGCACTCACTGAACAGCAGCATAACTAAAGCATTTGCACTTGAAATATTCATCTGGCCCTCACACACACACGCCGCACAACCACATTTCAATCTTTCCTCAAGAATGTGCTTTTTATGTTTTCATCAATTTTATGCAGCTATTTTTGCCCCAGTTCAAATGATTCATCTTGGGGCTTTTTTTTCCAGAGTTTTGTTGAACTTTGTTGAACTGAAGACTTTTGTAAGTGAGTGAGTGAGTGAGTGAGTGGATGGATGGACAAACATACAGGTAATTGGATGCATGGATAGACAAATAGAAAAATAGATAGACAGACAGACATACAGTACAGACAGAAGAATATGTAGGAAGGTAGACAGACAGGCAGGTAGATGATAGATGGATAGTTAGACAGGTAAGATAAATAGGCAAAGATGGATGGATGGATGGGCAGTTTAGAAAGACAGACAGAAAAGAAAAACAGATGGATGGACAGTTTAGAATGACAGACAGAAAAGGAAAACAAATGGATGGATAGTTTAGATAGACAGACAGAAAAAAAACAAGTAGATGAATGGATAGAGAGAAAGATGGATGGATGGATGGATGGATGGGCAGGTTAGAAAGAAAGACAGAAAATAAAAACAGATGGACGGATGGACAGTTTAGAAAGACAGACAGAAAAGAAAAGCAAGTAGATGAATGGCTAGAGAGAAATATGATGGATGGATGGATGGATGGATGGATGGATAGACGGACGGACAGTTTAGAAAGACAGTCAGAAAAGAAAAACAAGTAGATGGATGGCTAGAGAGAAATATGATTGATGGATGGATGGATGGGTGGATAGACGGACGGACAGTTTAGAAAGACAGTCAGAAAAGAAAAACAAGTAGATGGATGGATGGATGGGCACTTTAGAAAGATAGACAGAAAAGAAAAACAGATGAATGGATAGACAGGAACATGGATGGATGGATGGATGGATGGATGGACAATTTTGAAAAGTAGACAGAATATATACTTATATACTTACCTATAAGGCCCTTAATGGTTTAGCTCCTGCGTACCTAACTAGTCTTCTACCACGCTACAATCCATCACGCTCCCTAAGGTCGCAAAACTCTGGACTTTTGGTAGTACCTAGGATAGCAAAGTCCACTAAAGGAGGTAGAGCTTTTTCGCATTTGGCTCCCAAACTCTGGAATAGCCTTCCTGATAACGTTCGGGGTTCAGACACTCTCTCTCTGTTTAAATCTAGATTAAAGACACATCTCTTTGGCCAAGCATTCAAATAATGCATCTCATAATCTTGTACTGCAGTTATATCTGATCAAATGCACATTACTATTCTTTAGCTTGGGTTAAACAAATTAATTTAACTTGGTTGGAACAGCAGCTACGCTAATTATGTCTCTATTTGTTTCTCTGTTTCTGCAACGAAATTGACATCCCATGGTAACTAGGATTTACACAAGCTTCAGTCTGGATCCAGAACACCTGAGAAGAGATGATGCCAACCCCTCAGAGGACCTCAGATGATACCAACCCTGAAAC
>NW_015656630.1:3637981-3641133 GCF_001515625.1 Sinocyclocheilus rhinocerous
AAACCACATTTTGCTATAAGTTTGATTGCAACATATAATAATTGCTGTTAATAGTGTTCATAGTCTGTTTGATTACGTCTTTAATTGATTTTTCCGTACATTTCTGCCATATGTACATTTACTGACATAGTCACCACTGATAAGCTACTACTAAATATATTGTAGAAACATATATTGTACAGCTGCTTTGCAATGATTTGTATCGTGAAAAGCGCTATACAAATAAACTTGAATTGAATTGAATTGAATTGAATAGATAGATTGACAAGTAGATGGATGAATTGTCAGATAGACAGACAGATAGACAGAAAAGTAGACAAACAGGTAAAACAAATAGACAGTCAGATGGGTAGCAGTCAGAAGGCATATTGTAATACAGATATAATTAACCGAGAAGGAAAATTGGGGTAGTATATACAGTATATTACATCATACTGTGTGTTACATTTCAGAATGTTTGAGTCCATTAGGGCTGTGAAGATGTTTCTAATAAAGAAAGGTTTGGTCAACTCAGCCATTCATTTCACAACCATGAAGTGCTGAACACAGCACACTTTATAGTAGTGTTTCTTACAGGCCATTTTCCTTTTCAATGTCAGGACTGTGTTTACACCGTCTTCTCTTAGTGCGGTGCCTTGGAGCATTTCACAAAAGGAAGTATGCTATTGATTGTAGCAGACCTCTAGTTGCTTTGTGCATTACTAATTGCATTTGCAGATGGATCAGAGAGACAGCGGACAGCCGTCTGTATAGCACTCCATGGCGTTGGTTTTATGAATGAGGCTGCTTGGTATCGATCCCGTAATTCTTCCTCCAGAAATGCATTCTACTTGAAACACGCACTGTAAAGAGCCTGATTCCCATCACACCGTAATGTTAACATCTCATCAGGATCTGTCAATAATTCCAATTTTCCAGAGAGATAAATAGTAATCATGCTAACACATGGAAAGCTTGTTAGGGCACTGTTTGATTTTTCTACATGACTGTTTCTGTATACTTTATGTTACTTTGGTAAACCTGGAAAGTGCAAGTTATTGGAAACTATGACAGAGAAGATAATAACAGGAATGCAAAATTTTTACTTACTGCTCAAGCATCTACTTTCCTCAAAAGGCATTAACTTTTTCCCCGCCAATTTTCCGTCATTTATGAGACAACATTTCCCCATCATTAACAGAATTTTCCGTGTTTCCATGTTTTCACGGTAGGGGGCGCTATTACACGTCTTCTGAAAGAGTACAAAATTCTCAACATTGGCATATGTAAGCAGATGCATATGAAAAATTAACGAGATCATCAAACATTAAAGGGATAGTTCACCCAAAAAAATGAAAATTCTGTCATTAATTACTCACCCTCATGTCCACGGAAGAGAAGAAATTGAATAAAGCCGTTACTTTTGTTTTCTTTGCGCACAAAAAGTATTATTGTAGCTTCATGAAATTACGGTTGAACCACTGATGCCACATGGACTATTTTAATGATGTCCTTATACCTTTCTGGGCCTTGAATGTTGTAGTTGCGTTCCTGTCTATATAGGGTCAGAAAGCTCTCGGATTTCAACCAAAATATCTTAATTTGTGTTCCAAAGATGAACGAAGGTCTTACATGTTTGGGTGAACTATTCCTTTCAGTAGCATATAAATCAAAACTGCCTAACATTAATGTAATGTCAACCCAGGAAGTGTTATGTTCCGAGCTTTGGGGGTGTTGATGGAAGCGATCTACTCCATCTATGTTTTGATCATCGTTCTGAATCCCATACTGTCGTAGTCTTTGACAAAACACCATTTTCTCAGCCTTTTGTTCAAAATGTTTCATAGGTTTTATGAAACCTACCCACATTCAAATGTTGATAAAAAAAAATTATGCAAATAATACATGGAGCTAGAATGAGCTAGAATAGCTAGAATTTTTAAAGCAGATGATCTATTCTTTCTTTTAACATATTGCATGTTCAGATAATCATACAACAAAATATTCTGGGGGCCATGAACGTTTTGTGAAAATGATTTTAAAAAATGCTGCAGGTGGCTGGCCATTTTTTTTTAAATGCTGGTGGGGAAAGAGGGATATTTCACCCAAAAAAGAAAATTCTGTCATCATTTACTTGTTCTCAAGTTGTTCCAAACCTGTATAAGTTTATTTTCTTCTGTGGAACACCAAAGAAGATATTTTAAAGAATGGTAACCATAAAATTGATGGTAGCCATTAAATTGCACAGTTTGGAAAAAATACCATGGCAGTCAATGGCTACCATTAACTGTTTGGTTGCATACATTCTTCAGAATATCTTCTTTGGTGTTCCACAGAAGAAAGAAAAATACAGGTTTGGAACAACTTGAGGGCAAGTAAATGATAACAGAATTTTCATTTTTGGATGATCTATCTGATTTAACATAGAATTCATACAGAATATTTTGCAAATGCAAGATTTCTATTGTGTAGTTTGGCTCATTAACTCTATGAAGCCTGGTAAGTAATCAACACCAGACAGTTCCTGTGCCTTTTAGAAGGAAAAAAATACAGCACTAGAAAGAACGAGAGGCAGAAAAAGAGCAATCTACATGCAAAATCAGTATGAGCAGTTTACAATGGTGTGGGTTTGTTGACATGTTGTTTCCCTGAGAACAGACATTCAAACAGATGTCAGAGTGTGTGGTCACATCTGTAGTGACAGGCGAAAATGAGAAACAAGGAAAAAACAAACGGCCGTGTTCTCTGTACTAACAGCGAGTGAGGTGATAAGCCCACACTTCCTCTCAGAGACCCAGCCTTCTCTGTGTTTGTGAGCGTAAAAGTGTCTGTATAATTTTGATAAGCCATTTGCCAAAGAAAGAATGCATTTTTATTTATTTTTTACTTTGCATGACATTTTTAGGTTGTTGTTTGGGTGTTCTGGATGGTTAGCAGGGCATTGCTAGTTGGGTTTTCATGGTGTTTGAGGTGGTTGTCAGGTCTGTCTTCTTTACAATAATATGCACATGGTGTGTATGTCTATAAATGTTCTTGTGTGTATTTTTCTTGTTTGTGCTTGATTTATACCTGTAGGTTTGATCCTTAGTCAGTTGCAATGTGATTCTTAATCTGGTCTTTTTAATTGTGTGTGTGTGTGTGTGTGTGTGTGTGTGTGTGTGTGTGCGCGCGTT
>NW_015656630.1:3641435-3691803 GCF_001515625.1 Sinocyclocheilus rhinocerous
TGTTTGTGTGTGTGTGTGTGTGTGTGTACCTGTTTTTCTATTCTGGTGGGGACTTAAACCTGAATACACACAGACTCATGGGGACTCATATCACGGTGGGGACCTAAATTGAGGTCCCGACGGGTAAACAAGCTAATAAATCACACAGAATTAAGTTTTTTGAAAATCTAAAAATGCAGAAAGTTTCCTGTGAGGAGTAGGTTTAGGGGTAGGGTTGGTGTAGGGCAATAGAAAATACGGTCTGTACAGTAGAAAAACCATTACGCCTATGGAGAGTCCCCACAAGGATAGCAAACCAGACGTGTGTGTGTGTGTGTGTGTGTGTGTGTGTGCTGATGAGAGATATTGACTGATTGATGGTATAGATTGTGAGGAGCAGACCCCTGTCAGGAGACACGGCTGTGGATTAATCTTTGCATACCAGCTGAGACAGATGAGTAACTGAATTATCTGATGGCACTGATAACGTCTCACAACAAATGCTGCACGCTACTGCAATCATCTCAAACACCATTTGCAGAGAGAGTAGGAATAGTTTATTTTTATTTTTATTTTTTTATTCACATTGTAAATCACAACATTTTGTCATGTTTACTACAGTTGAGAGGGAATGTTTGTGAATCCTCTGGATTTTTTTTTTATGTATTCCAGTAACAGAGGTTTTGCTCGTTAATGCATAAAGGGTTCATATACTTTTTTGTTTGACCTTGATTAAATCCCTTGAATATGCATTTAACCCTGGGTTATCATATTTTTAAGACCAGCTGTAATCCTTGCTAGAGAAATGTTTCATGCTGGTAATTTTGAAAGAAATTTAGCACAGCTAAAAATGATGAACAGTAAAAACAAACATATTAAAGGGTTGTTCACCCAAAAATGAAAATTCTGTCATTACTTACTCACCCTCGTGTTGTTCGAAACCCGTAAGACCTTTGTTCATCTTCGGAACACAATTTAAGATATTTTTGATTAAATATGAGGGCTCTCTGACCCTCCCATAGACAGCAAGGTAACTACCACGTTCAAGGTCCAGAAAAGTACCAAGATGATCGACAAAGTAGTCCGTGTGACATCAGTGGTTCAACTGTAAAGTTACGAAGCTACAAGAATACTTTTTTGCGCAAAGAAAACAAAAATAACGACTTTATTCCACATTTTCGTCTCTACTGCATCACTTGTGGATGCGCGTTCATGACAGTATCATGACGTGAGCGGTGTGGCGGCGCTGACCCAGATCCGGCATAATGACGTCATCACGCCGGATCTGGGTCAGCGCCGGCGCCGGCACACGCTCACGTCATGATACTGTTGTGAAACGTGCGTCCAAAGTGACAATAAAAAACATGTAACGCAGGGAATTCTGGGAATGACAATTTACGGTTATTCACTGTAAATTATACATTCTTTTCACTTCCAAAAACAGTATTCTACCGTAAAATGACACGTAATGTCCAATACAGTTTTCACCGTATACTAGGGGAACTTACAATTAACCATTTAACAGGTTTTTACTGTAGCATTTTTACACTAGTCTTTTACCATTAAAATCACAGTCATTTTTACAGTGTAGAGTTTACAAACCAACAGTGTGAAATCTCAGAACCTGTTAACAAGTGTAAAAGGCCCATTACAATGTTCATAATTTTCTTTTTTTTTCCTTTCATTTTTCTGTTCATTAAAAAAAAAAAAACTTCAGCTGTTTTTTATCATTTCTGCAGCTCAAAAATTCCAGAAATTTTACTCACCCTCAGGTAATCCAAGATGTAGATGAGTTTGTTTCTTAATGGGAACAGATTTGGAGAAATTTATCATTATCACTTGCTCACCAATGGATCCTCTGCAGTGAATGGGTGCCATCAGAATGAGAGTCTAAACAGCTGATAAAAACATTACAATATAAGTAATGTAAGTGATCCACAATCTATGTTTGTAATAAATCCCTTATTAAGGAATTTTTTTACTTTAAACCGTTGCTTCCAGGGTAAAATAAGTGTCCTCTATCCATAATATTGCTTTTTGGCCAGATTAAAATTTTAAATGTCGTGATCGATTTGTTTATTAAAAACACTCAGCTTTTCACTTCACAAGACATAAACTGATGGGCTGGAGTCGTGTGGATTACTTGTGGATTATTGTGGTGTATTTATCAGATATATGGACTCTCATTTTGACGGCACCCATTCACTGCAGAGGATCTATTGGTGAGCAAGTGACATAATGCAAGTTATACATTTCTCCAAATCTGTTCTGATGAAGAAACAAACTCATCTACCTTTTAGATAGCCTAAGGGTAAATAAATTTACTTCAAATGTTCGTTTTTGGGTGGAAAAAAAATGTACATTTCCTTAAATCAAAGATATCAAAATCTATCTTTCCAAACTCTGTTTTGTCCATTGATTGCCATGTTTTGTTATCAACTTAGCACACTTATCCTAAACAGTGTTGCATCAGTTTCATGTCAAAGTTTAATTAAAGTGCTTATATATAAACAGACTTTTATGAAGGTTAGATCCCATTTTAAGTTGCATTCATGTAGTACACCAGATAATCGCAAACAACTGTAAATAACAGTCCATGGCAGTCCACGACTTTATCTATTTAGGATGTTAAGTCCTGCTGGAATTAGCACCCTTGCCTCCGAAATGACCGTCACGGCAAAATCTCCCACAAATCTCTGCGGCCTGGCTGCATATGCCCCCCATGAGCAGAGTAAAGCAGCATGAGGGTTTAAATGACCCTGAAATATGATTTCTCATTTGTATGTCTTGCATTTTGAATGAAACATTTATCACAGCATAAAAAAAGTAATTGTTTTGAGTTTTTTCCTTCTGATTGCAATAAAGTTGTAAGGCACACTTTAAATCTGTGATTGCACAGCACATTTATGAGAATAGCAGACGGTATACTATGTAATGAATTACTAAATTAGGTTTTTATTAGTTTCATGCCCCAGAACATTGCACCCCCTTTTTCATAATTACCTTTATTACTCTGAGAACTCTGAGAATACACTGCACCGCTCAAAAAAATTTAATTGAAAATTCATATTTTAATAATAAAACTAAGTAGCACATTTACAACTGTCATGCTTATGTTATCTGCCTCAACTGGAAAATGGGGACATTGTGTTGTTTTTGTTTGCTTAACAAAACAGAGCGCCAAGAGTCTAACTAAAAGGCTAAATGGAATGTCTGAGCAGTAATTGAGGTTGACTTTCATGCTCAGAGAGTGTACCCGGAATGGAGCGACCCTTTTACTCAAATGCTGAGTGAAACATTGGCATGTTAATTACAGTAAATATGTTGGAAAAACTCACTGGAAATGAGGAGGTCATGTAGGGGTGCGGAATTATTTGTCATACAAAAGGCAGAAAGCACGAGTCATTTCATTTCTCTCTGCACTCAGCCCGTCTTTTGAAACAAATCTTTCTGCATTGATTAAACGTTCCACAGTGAAACATAATCGAAGGCCACACAATCAAGGTCAAAATTCTGACACGTGCTAAACCGTTTTATTGGTATGTGAATGTACGCTAATTAAAATAAAATTTAGGCTCATCATTTTTGCCTGTACTTTTAGCACAACCTCTCCAAATGTAGACTAATTAAACTGTGCTATTTTGAAACTAAGTTTTTCAGACTGATTCAACAAACTTCGAAATGTCAAAAGTTGACACGGCCAGCCCTGTGGCTGAGAGCAGATCTGTAATTGTGGAGATGGAGATGCGAGAAAGCCGCTGATGTTACTGAACATATGAGTGAAAATCACCAAGGAGTTTATAGCACTGTGTCAGAGAATGAGGGGTGCCAGGTGGGATCAGGCTTGACTGCTCAAGTTAATCCTCATTACCGAGCCCTCATTTCACAAGCGATGTAGTCGTGCGGAGCTGTGATTCATCTTTCATCTGGGCCTGCGCTTGCGACGCACTCATTGCTCATAAAACTACTCAATAAAGCATCTCAGAACAGACTCTGGCTGAGTGGTCGTGGAAAACGCCTTTGTCGCTGCACCACGCTGTTTGTTTAATGTAAATGAACGTGACCTGATTTCAAACTGAGCATGTATGTACTTACACAGTATGTGTACACATCGAATGAAATAAACACCTTGTTGTTGTCAAAATGGAAAGTTCCTTTTTGATGAATGGCAGTGTAAGAATTGAACTCTGTTATGATGCCAATTTTGTCAGGCTGGTTGGACATAAACTGGTGCATATTGACACCTAGTGGCGTGGATGTAGAAAACGCAAAAATCACGCAGAAAGAAGAAACGAAATTGTTGAATAAAGACTTTTTTTTCTTTGCACACAAAAAGTATTCTCGTAGCTTCATTAAATTACAGTTGAAACACTGATGTCACATGGACTATTTTAACAATGTCCTTACTACCTTTCTGAACCTTGATCGTGGTAGTTCCGTTGCTGTCTATTCAGGGTCAGAAAGCTCTCAGATTTCATCAAAAATATCTTAATTTGTTTTCTGAAGAAGAAACAAAGATCGACATGGGGGTAAGCAATTAATGACAGTATTTTTGGGTGAACTATACTTTAAGTTATTGATATGTATTTTAATTGATTAGAATTTACAAATGTACCTTTATATGCAGTATATTGTATAACTTATTAATACAAATGTAAAACTTTGTGATAAGGGAAAGTAAGGAAATTTCAGTTTTAAAATGCCAGATGATTTTTATGTGCTAGTGTTGTAATGTTTTTACTATTTGATTCATAATGCAAACGTTGAGAAACAAGTCTTTCATCAGCCAAATTTTCATCATCATTAATCATATGCTTAAATGAAGAAGTTTCATAAAATCCAACTTTATCTAAATGAGTTATGCAATGACAGCCACTGAAGGATAATAAATAGATATGCATAAGATGGGCCAGACTTTGAAATTGTAAAAAAAGATTCATTTAATAAGACTCCTCAAAGTATTACTTTTACATACTTTTATGCTTGATTCAAAAAGTGGGAAAGAGACAGACTTAGAAATAAGCCTCTTCATCTATTGATTTTTTTTGTCTTTTCAACACACTGAAAGCATCAGAAATGGCTTGTTCACATGCCTGTGACTCAAAACTGAACCTCCAGTTTGCAGTAATAATAATAATTATACATATTTCATAATAGTAATAATTAATAGTACATATTTCAGACGCATTGTTTCCTGTACACATCTTACTGTTTTGAGAAAAAGAGTATAAAAGAGTCTCAGATAGATCCAAAAGTCGTATTTTTCTCTGTAAGTGCATCAAGAATGCTCTCCTATTCAGCACTACTTATTCAGAAGCAAGATAATTATGCAAAGCCACATTTTCAGATTAAATCTTAGATGTGGTTAATATTTCCAATTGTCAGAACTGTAAAACACTGAAGCAGGAATTAAGCAAGCCGAGCATTTGATTTCATGAATTCGTCTCTCCTCTCATCCCCAGTGTAGCACGCATACACGATGAGACATCAAAATTCAGCAGAAAGCTTTATTATTCTTCAAACGGACATTTTCTGTCTCTCCCATAATAAAAAGGAATCAAAAATGGAGGGATAGAAGACATCTTTCCCTTGGAGTTTACATCTTCCATGCGACACTGAAAAATATCTTTAACTGGATTCATAGCAAATTCCCATTAATTTCTTCTGCCACTGTGTGCCAATTAAAGCCTTCTTTCCCAGCATGAAATATATTGGCTCAACGTAACATTGACTCTCAACTTCAGGCCCTGTATTTTCAGTATAATTGCCTTTGGGGTGATGGAAAATGAATGAAAGTGCTTTAGTAATGCAATTGATGCACCAGGAAGGGAGGTGAAAGACAGAAAGAAATGTACAAGAGAATGTAAAGGTGTGAAAAAAAAAAGTCAGACAGCATGAATCGAGCAAAAAGGATGTGAGAATGTCAAGACTCTCACTTAGATTCTTGGAAAAAGATCTACTAATGGGAGTGGACTGTGGCAATTCTTCTGCCATTATACTGGCCGATTAGTCTAATTGCTTATCCAAGCCTGCACAATTTGGTTAGACGTTGCTGGGCAATTATTGCTCCTTTAGTGAAAAATAAAAGCTACCCCCACATTCAGTTCAATGACGCTCATGCATATGCTCCTTGCATATGGTGCTCTTTTTTTTACCGTGACTTAAATATTAATTCCACAAAAATTGACTGAAAGAATATTTCATATTTCATGAAAGTCAAAAAATTAAAAATGACTGTCGCAATACATTTTTATATTGTGTGTTTTGTTCAATATTTGATTTAATTGATTAAAAGAGCAGGCAAATTGGACATCTTGAAGCATCAGATGCAATATGTAATATCTGAGGTTATTTTCACATTATTCACGTGGACATTTCATTTCTTATATTATTTGTAGTGCAGGGAAATGGTGGATTAGAATTGACAGCTCTGAACCAACCTGTCAATTAAATAGTGGAAGAGAATTAGTCTCAGTTTTAAACAGGATTTTTCTCTTACATCGAAACAATACAGTGACTGTTGAACTGATCTGTTGCCACTGGCAACAAGGGAGCTGGAAAAAATCCATGGCAACATGCATTGGCTGTCACAGTTGTAAAGAACTGAAGCCGAATTTTGCCTTTTTAATAGAGTCCAAATGTACTTGATATGATGGATTTTTATATTTTAAGTATTTGTTTGCTTCAAAATCAGCTATGATGGAACACATTAATAAGAACGTATGTTAGAGAAGTACAGTATATATGCTGCACACTATGGACATTTCTGTGACTTTATATCTCAAAATTTTGATTCTATGTCTCACATTTAACTTTATTTCTCATATTGCAGCTATGATCACAAATATGACTTTATATCTCACAATTGTGACTTTTTATCCCATAATTGTGATGTTATTTCTCGTATTGCGGCTTTATATCTCACAATTGACTTTTTCAACAATTTTACAACTATATCTCAGAACTTTGACTTTATATTTCCTAATTGCACTCACAATTATAACTTTTTTCTCATAATTGTGCCTTTATATCTCACAGTTATCTTATTTTTTATGTCAGAATTGTGCCTTTGTGTCTCATAATTGCAACTTTATCTCACAATTGACTATTTCTTGTATAAGTTTCACAGTTGTGGTGTTTTATAATTGTGTTTTATGTAGGATCTCTGTCTTCGCACGGACCCACTTTATAAGTCAAGTATAAGAAACAAACACAATGTCTTGTAATTGTCTTTATATATCTTTTTTTCCTTTCTGCCTTTTATTATATATTTTATTTATCACAATTGTGACTTTACACTATACTGTACATCTCACGAGATTATAAGAGTATAAAAAAGTACAAAAGTACACTCTTAATAGAATATAAAAGTATAAAGCATATTTTGAACTGAGCTGGAATGCCAAGAAAGCAGCAATTCTCTCTGAAAGCTGTCCCTGACTACTAGAGATTTCAGAGAACACCTGAGCACATAGTTTCTTTTCAACATGCCATGGCCCTGCCTGAGCCGTCAGGGTCGGTTGTCGATGTCTCTGGGTAAAATCAATGGAGAGAAGATTAAGCAGCAAGCAGCCAAGCAGAAGGAAACATCAGTGGTGTATATTTGAAAGCGACGGCTGGCCGGAGTTAATGATTAGTTTGGAGCTTATCACTTTCTCAAGACAGAAGCAGAGATTTGACAGGTTTCATTGTTGCCTACGTGCTTGTTTGAAAGCTAGATAAATTTGCCCTGTTTGTTTGCACCAACTTGGCCGCAACATTTGTATAATGTCGTCTTGAGAGATTCGCTCACATCCTGGAAAAAAAAAATCTCTAAGCCTTTGGAGGAATCGCATATGACAATTACCCACACTTAATATTTTACCCACATCCTGAAACTTCTGTGACTCTCTGATGACTCTGTAGTTGCAGGTTGTTATTGATGAAGGGAAAACAATTAATCTGGAATCGGATCAATTTAACAGCTCTGGTGGGGTGGCATGCATCACACATCGGATGAATTATTTTCGCTTATTCTAAGTCACATTCTTCACTGCAACACCAATTCCTCACCGCGGTTTCTGAATCCATCACGCCGGACAGAAATTTCAGGGTCATTGATGTGCATGTGCAGAGATTTCCAGCAGAATCTCCTCTATATGGCACCTTACTCAAAATTTCATGGCAAATGCATCATTTATTTGAGGAAAGTACAACAAAACCTACTTATGGAAATTATCCATTATTAATCAGAATCAGAATCAGAATCAGAATCTGATGATACAAGTTTGAAAATAAAGTGTCAATGGAGATGGAAGATTCATTCCCCTATTCTAAAAGTAGTTACTGGGTTAAAGACAAAAAGATCTATTCCTTTTTCAAGTCTGTATTTCTGCATCTATAGAATGACCTGCAGGCTGGCTTCTCTTGCTCCCTCCGGTCAAATATATTAAACTTGCGCATTCAGTGTAGACACAGAAAAACCATTCAATAGCTTTTAAAAGTCCCTTGTGGATAGTACCAGTCACACTGCTGGCAGAAAGCACATGGATCATATTTTGTAATGCTGCTGTTTTGAGTCGAGGAGACACTTTGGTGGAATGACCTCACTGAGCGTCTCTGTTCATTATCCGATGAATCAGCTTCAGGCTATGAACCTTTCTTCCATCTTCACCAACACGCGAAGTCAAAGCCAACAGCAATGCTCACTATGGAATATGTACAATTTTAGCTGAATGCAAATGTTGATTTACAAAAGTAGGACATGTTTCTGGATCAACATCCTTTGTTGTTGAACAACATGGAACAACATTCCTGTGAACCAATCAGAGCCCTAATCCTACTCCCAACCTTACATTATTTAATTTAGCTTTTTATAAATTCATTTATATCTTTTATATCATACATAATTTTTCATTTATTTATTTAGACCTCGATAGACATGTTGAGTGTTGCTGTTTGCTGTTGCTGTTCAGAATGGCATCTGCTCCAGGCTGTCTTCACAAATGCAACAGCTGAAATCCAACATCAAAAGAGGTATGTTGTGTAGAATTTTAATAGACATTTTAAAAGAAACTGCTGCTGAATGCACAATGTGTCTTATACAAGCAGTGTTAAATGGTGATGCACAAACTAATTTTGTGCAGTTCTCTTTATGTTTTTCTGTGCGTAAATATTTTTGTTTCATATATTATGTGTAGGGCTGTACTGATATAAACAATATATTGCAACATTTTTGTTCACAGTACTGCATCGATACATCTCTCTGTGTATTGGTAGATTTATTTGTGTAATCATATCAAGTAAAAAAAATAATAATAATAAAAAAAAAGCTTTTTGTCTCAAAGAAGTGCTCACTTCTCACTTCTACACTGTAAAAATATTTCTAATGACTGGTACAGTACAAAACCCGTTAACTGGTTAAATACCAAGTTCACTAATGAAATCCTTCCTTGCCACTGATTGGTCTTGTTGCTGGTTCTGCATCTAATCAATCACTTCTTTCTGTCTACACTTTACCTTATTTTCCAGTCCGACTAGATGGAGCTCAGACTGTGCACTGTCTTTAGCCTTCCTCCTCCCAGCACCACATGTCTAGATCGGCTGTGGGGTTCTCTTGGAGGGGTAGTCATGGCTAATGGATAGAGAGTCGGACTTGTAAGCCGAAGGTCGAGGTTCGAGTCTGAGGTCCGGCAGGGATTGTAGGTGGGGGGATTGAATATCCAGCGCTCTCTCCACCCTCAATACCACGACTGAGGGGAGACCCTTGAGCAAGGCACCGAACCCCCAACTGCTCCCCGGGCGCCACAGCATTGGCTGCCCACTGCTCTGGGTGTGTGTTCATGGTGTGTGTGTGCGTGTTTGTTCACTACTCACTGCTGTGTGTGTGCACTTGGATGGGTTAAATGCAGAGCACACATTCCAAGTACGGGACATCATACTTAGCCTTTCCTTGTTTGTCTTGCAGCAGCACGTTTTGCTATTATACACTTTTGGGGTTCAGTAGAACAAGTTTTTATACTTTGCTTCGCAGCAGCATGTTTTCTTTCTCTGTATTTTTTTTTTGGTTTTGCAGAGTGAGTCTACATACTCAGTCACAGCAGTAGTATATAGTGCTTTTTGTCTCGTCTGTGATTAGACGAGACAAATCATGCGATATTGCTGACAAGTTATGCAATATCGCGTTCATAATCGAATGTGATTCATGTGCGATTATGAACGCGATATTGCACAGCTTGTCAGCGAACTATGGCTCTGTGTAGTAAATGCCGCTCCATCTGAACGCACGTGATGGAGATTTATTACTAATCACAGAACCGGCTTTACTGACAAGATCCACATGACAATCACATGTGATTTATCGTGCAGCCCTAGTATATAGCAGATTTAGTCCGTGGAAAAAACCAAACCTATTTACATTTATATTTATATTGCTAATTAATAAAATGGGTGTTACAAACTACTCAGAGAGTTGTCCTGACTGAACTGTAGTTACTTTACCATATACAGTGAAATCCTTGTAAATGGTTTAACAATGCATTGAATGTACTTTTACTGTAAAATACTGTAAAATGTGTTTTTTATGTGTGAAAGGTATGAATTATGGAATAATATATAGTGAAAACCAGTAATAGGAGTCCCTGCTTGATTCATCACATATATTTTATATAAATAATTTTAGCTTCATCTAATTTTTGATATCTGTAATGTATAAAAGTGTTACCTTTATGTTATGTAGATTCTATTTATTGCATTATTTTAGTATCATGGATCAGTTGCCATGTAATTAAACATTATACACTGAACAAAATTATAAGCGCAACACTTTTGTTTTTGCCCCCATTTTTCATGAGCTCGCATTGTGTAGTGCCACTTTTACTATAGTCCAAGCTTCACAAAAATCATTACATTGCATGACCTGAATGAAACAGTTACCTACTGCTAAAATCAGAGAGTTGGTTGGACAGATGTTGTTTGACTTGTAATGTGTAAATTAGGGGTTGGGGTTACCATAAATACAGATTTATGGCAACTTTAACCCGGTAAATTTGTGTTTTATAGATTCTTCTTATACAATATGTGTAGACCTAAACACATCCCTTCTGAGTTTCCATGGAGATGAGACAGCAGACTGCACTCCTGAGGTTAAACAGTACAGAGTTAGACCCCCACGTAATGACCAAACCCCCTGCTGATCAACCAATAAATCATGGTCAATCGTGATTAATCACAGTAAATCGATTCTTACTACAAGAGTGAATATTAGGACTTTAATAAACGTTAATAACCACAAAATGGGGATTATTTGCTCTGATGAAACTAATGAGGTAAGAATAAATACAGGGAAATTATAAAAAGAATAAGAATGCCAGCCTTTGTTTGAACTGGTCTCAGATGAGCTTTTTCGAGTCAGCATGTTCAAGCAGGCTACGTACACACAGACCTCTCATGGCTGATAACTGTACTGCAATGTTTTCAGGGAGAGTTAAACTCAGGACATCAGATGGGTCAATTATTCATACATCCCACCGGGATAGAAAATAATCAATGTTGAAGCCAATTTCCCTGTGTTGACCCAAAGGTAATTGGGTATGAGAGGTTGGGTGACATGGGCTGTCCCGTCGTGCCCAGCCAGAGGAAATAGAATTTTGTTTGGCGACTCCCCTGACAAGATGTCTGTTCCGGAACTCACATACTCATTTCATGTATATCACAGGGGGTCAGCGTTCATTTGAATTGTAAAGCAGTCCCATGGTAATGAATACGGGTAACGCTCTTGTTGCATTCAATCGAGAACAGCGAAAGAGTGGGTGCTGCAGAGCGACAGTAAAAGACTGAAATAATGAGAAAGGAAACGTTGAAGGTGAAACTGGTCAAATATTAGATCAGAATATTTGACCAGATTTGTTTAGAATTAGCTACATAATACATAGATACAAATGATATATCAGTGTTTAAAGAGGATATGAAGATATGTAAACTACTGGTCAAAAGTTTGCAATAATTATGATGTTTCTTGTCTCTTATGCTCACCAAGTGTGCATTTATTTGATCAAAAATACAGTAAAACTGTTTAATTGTTACAATTTAAATAACTGTGTAACACAGTTCGTAGATCGGGAAGAAGGAGGCGGGAACCGGCGAAAACTTTAATAATAAAATAAACACAAAACTTAAAATAGCGTGACAGCCCCTCACGACCCCACTCATCACAAACTGCTATTTTAAAAGTCATTTATTCCTGTTATGGCAAAGCTGAATTTGCAGCAGTCATTACTCCAGTCTTCAGTGTCACATACTCCTTCAAAAATCATTTTAATATCCTGATTTGGTGCTAAAAAAACATTTATTATTATCATGGTTGAAAACAATTGTGTTGCTTCATTCTCCATAAGTTTGGAGTAAAAAATTCTTCAATTCTTTATTATTTATTCATCAAAGAATCCTTCAAAAATGTATCAAGTTTTTTCACAATATTGCTGTTTTTGACTAGTTTTATATTGTATATATCATATATGTATATATCAGGCATTAATAAACTAGCTTTTTTTTTAGTTGAGAATGTAATGTTGATTTATGTCCATGTACAAAATTATTCAACCCCCAGAAGCCAAATTACTCTAATCCTCGACTCTTTTAAACCTTAAATAAGCATTGCCTTTTTGGATGTGCTTCTGTCACCTCTCTACTGGAATCTGGAATCAGAGGCCAACACCTCTGTGCTAAAGCTTCCAGATCACTGATAATCTTTGGTTTTCATGTTTCCACTGCTCTCTTCAAATCCGACCAAAGATTTTACATTTCCAATGACATTTAAATCTGGAGACTGAGTAGGCCACTTAAGAACATTCTACGACTGATTCCTAAACAGTTTTGGTAGATTTGTACATACTTGGGATCGTTGTCCCACTGCAAAAGTCCAGTGATCGTTAAGCTTCAGTCTGATCACATTCTCTACCAAAATGGCCTGATACCTCAAAGAATCCATTATGTCTTTCATACGGTGGCCGAGAGAGCTCAACGCGCTGCAAATGAAAAAACACCTGCAAATTAAGAAAACATCTTCATCAATTTGACAACACACGTGCTGCAAATTCTCACAACACAAAAGCAGAAATGCGCAGCAAATACAGAAACACGCTGCAAAGACTCACAACACAACCAAATACAGAAACGTGCTGCAAAGACTCACAACACAACCAAATAGCCTACAGAAACGCGCTACAAATCCTTACAACACAAAGAAACGCGGTGCAAATACAAAACAAACAAACAAAAACAAAAACGCGCTGCAAATATGCACAGATCACATCGGAAATGTTTAAGGTGTTGTGAGAATTTGCAGCGCGTTTCTGTATTTGGTTGTGTTGTGAGAATTTGCAGCACGTTTCTGTATTTGGTTGTGTTGTGAGAATTTGCAGCACGTGTGTTGTCAAATTGATGAAGATGTTTTCTTAATTTGCAGGTGTTATTTTTCTATTTGCATGTGTGTGTTTTTTTTTGGGGGGGTCAACGCGGGTTTGCAGCGCGTTGAACTCTCTCGGCTACCGTACTTTCATACAGTAAAGATTTCCATTTTCTGTAACAGCAAAGCACCCTCATGACAGGACTGGTCCACCTCCAGGTTTGACCATGGAGATGGTGTTCCTGCTTTTTTTTCCACCCGATATATTGCTGACCCATAGGTCCAAAAGTTTCAGTTTGGTCTCATCACTCCATGAAACATTCTTCTAGAACTCCACAGATCTATTCAAATTCATTTTAGAATATTCAAATTGACCTTTTATTTTGTTCTTGGTCAAGAGTGATGTAAGGTGTCTGGACACGAAGGTCATGCTTGTTTAGTGTTCTTCTTATAGCCTGCATTGAAATGTTTTTTTTCCTCCTTTCATCAATTCTTCTTGCAAGTCTTTGGCAGTAAATCGAGGGGGGTTTTTTTCAGCTGCTCTGAACCTTGATGAAATTGTGCTTTTTGTTACAAGCCTTGAAAGGTTTTTCTGTGTTGCATTACATTTTAAACTTATTAATGATACTGCCAGCTGTGTCTTTATGAACATTTAGTATCTTGAAAATGTTTGTTTCATTGCATTAGAAAGCCATAGTTTTCTATTTTAATATATTTTAAAATGTATTTTTTTCCTGTGATGAAGCTAAATTTTCAGCATCATTACTCTAGTCTTCAGTGTCACATGATTCACATGAATCATTCTAATATGATGATTTGCTGCTCAATAAACATTTATCAATGTTGTAACTGTAAAACAGTTATTGTAGGCCTACTAAAGCAGTTTTCCCCAAAACATACTTGTAATGCACCTTTAAATCAAAAGCTAACAAACTAACACCTGAGTTTAACTCTAGCCAAAGAAGCTGTTTGAATTCCTTAACTTCCTTCCAGTTTTTTTTTTTCCGTTTTCAAACTTGATTTTGCGACAGCCCTGTTCTTAAGACTCAGTCAGAAAGCCTGTAATTCCACATTAAAGGCGTGATTACAATGATATTATAGTTGTAGCATCACAGTACTAATTACAGTCAAACGGTTACCACAGCATACAGCGTTTAAAACCGCAATCTCTTCAAAAGTAATAATCACCAGAATGAATACAGTCTAGATCATAACAAGTCTAAAATCTCTCTACAGCAGGCAATTATTACAGAACTCCTCCGCTGCATGGACTAATTAGGATTAGTTCACACACACCTACAGAACTACCACCCACCACCTCATTCTTATTCAGCCTATATTAAGATCTCCAGACTTCAGTCGTTTTAAAAATGTATATTTATATACACACAGATTAAGACACGTAATACTTCCCACTTTGTCGCAATGCAGTTGCTTCATTATTTTTCATTATTATGTTGCCTTTGGTGATTGCTTTAAATTAGACAGATGAAGTTGTGTTGGGAGAATATGAGATTTTCATTACAATGATTTTTAATTTCATTTTAACCAGCATGAATTTTTTATATATTTTACAGGCTTCGCATATGGCTACAGTGACATGATTTAGCCAAGTGGGACAGATTCCTGGATCGACATCTAACATTCCTATCAACTAACCACAGATCTCTAACCCCAACCACAAGGCACCTCTGAAATGACAGGTTTATTCTGTAATAATGGTGTTCAAAGCCCATGTGATTGATTCATAGGAATGGTGTTCAAGGACTAAAGAGGTCTGTAATGCCTGGAGAAAGATATACGCTGACATTCCTATTCGTCTCAATGGCGGCTTGGCCATTTTACGATTTTTAAAATCCCTCCAAAAAACCATCAGGCACTAGTGAAACATCAACTATAATTTAATGAAATATTAGCAATATGTATGTCAGTGGCATGACATTTTTACCAACAACAAATTAACAATGTTTTTCATACCATACCATGTTCAAAAGTTTGGGGTGAGTACGGTTTTTTTGTTTGTTTGTTTGTTTGTTTGTTTGTTTGTTTACTATGTTATGCTTAATAAAAGTAGGCTACTTTTATTCAGCATAACATTAAGTTGAAATTGTAACAAGATAAGTAAATTTCGTGAATGAATTTTGAAGGTGGCTTGAAAAAGACATTTTGACAAAGTTTGAAAGTTTAGATAGATTAGATGTTGATAGCATGTTGCTAGCATGATTTAGCACATTGCTTACATGATTGAACATGTTGCTAGCATGAATAGCATTTGTTGTTAGCATGTTGCTACCATGTTTCTAGCATGATTAACATTATGTTATCATGTTGTCAGCATCTAGCATGATTAGAATATTGCTAGTCTATTTTCAACATGATTAGCTTGTTGTTAGCATGTTTTATCATAATTAGCATGTTGCTAGCATGTTTCTAGCATGATTACCATGTTGATAGCATATTTCTAACATGATTAGCATATTTGGTAGCCTGTTTTTAACATAATTAGCATGTTGTTAGCATGTTTCTAGTATGTTTCTAATATGATTAGCATGTTGCTAGCATGTTTTTAGCATGATTAACATGTTTTAGCATAATTAGCATGTTGTTGGCATGTTTTAAGCATGATTAGCATGTTGTTGGTTTTAGTATGTTGCTAGCATGATTTAGCATATTGTCTAGGATAGTCATTATGCTTTGCTAGTGATAGACAGCTTACACTCTACTGTCTTATTGTACAAAAGTTTTGACCCCTTTAATTCAAGTCTATGGGATTTTTGATGGTTTTGGTAGTCTGTTTTTCGAAAACGTAAGTCGGATCAGTTAGAAAACATACAACAACTAACTTCAGAACAGTCTGAAGGTCTGACCCGAGTTTGGAGGTTGTAGTTTTAAAGCTCTAGAAGAGATACTGACTGATAAAAAATGCAGCCTTGGTGAGCATTAAAGATTTCTTTCAAAACATCAAGTTTCAAAACCATATGAAGCCAATATGAATACAAAGTGTACGTTCGTAAGAACTTGGCACATGTGTTTAAACTATATTTTTCCTTTTCTTTATAGTGCTTTCTTTGTCTACTTTATTTGTTATTGATCTATATAAATATACAATACGTTGCTTAAAATGATTTTGTCAGAATACATATCTATTTTGAATGGCTGTCCTAAGACCATAATGACACAAATATCATGAATATCAAGGACCAAATGCACGTGGCTGCATTCAGAATGTTTTCCCAGTTCCAGTGAAAGCTGTCTTGCTATTCCTAGACTATAATTAGAGTGATGTCACAGTGTTTTCAATCATTTTAAAAGACTCTGTAAAGCACTTTTAATTTTTTTCATTCAGGAGTCAAGAGTTTTTGTGCACCTCACATCAGGTTATACATCTTGTGCATTGACCTTGAATACAAATAGCAACTCTTTGTCTTTTGCTGATGCAGTTTGCCCATGTTTTCCACATTCCGTCTTTGTTTGCCAGGTTATTACCCATGAGACATTAAATTTAGAAGTGTTGTGAATGAAGCACCTTTAATTTGAGAACCGATTATTTGGCCTCTTTGGAACTTGCCTCATGTTGCTTTGAAACCTCACTGTTCACAATGCAAAGTGTCAAACTGTTTTATAGCTGACACACACTGCTAATTGGTGATGAACCCAATATGACTCACTTTTGCAGTTATATTTTGTTGAACTCCTGACGTGACAATGAGAGGAGGTATAGATGTTGATCCCGTGGGTGCTCAGGTGCTCGAGGACCCATGGGAAAGCATGATGTTGTATTAATAAAAGCAAATTAATTTCTATGCTGCTCAATTTTGTGTGGTTAACGTTTGCCAACTAGATCTCTGATCTCTGTTGTTCACTGTGGTCCTGAAATGTCTATGACTGACAGTATTTGTCACATCTGGCAAGTTAAGTGAATCAACTATAAGTGATTTTCTTCACTGGAAATGGCAGCTGCGATGAGCTATCTGAGGTTATTGCATTCTGAATTCTCCCCCTGCTAGTTATTAATAAACTTATTTCATTAAGTATTATCGTTGCCTCTAGGCAGTGGTGGACCCTGGAAAAGGCATCATGGGTATTCCTGTGGAGTTCAGCGTGCTTTAGAATAGCAGTGCCATGCAAATCCAGTGATAATCAGATGCCATTTTAATTAGTTGTTGTGTTTTCTTTTGTTTTGTTATTTGTTGTTGTTGTTGTTGTTGTTGTTGTTGTTGTTGTTGTTGTTGTTGTTGTTGTTGTTGTTGTTGTTGTTGTTGTTGTTGTTGTTGTTGTTGTTGTTGTTGTTGTTGTTGTTGTTGTTGTTGTTGTTGTTGTTGTTGTTGTTGTTGTTGTTGTTGTTGTTGTTGTTGTTGTTGTTGTTGTTGTTGTTGTTGTTGTTGTTGTTGTTGTTGTTGTAAACTTACAACATTATAGGTGTCTAGTGATTGATAAATAAATATTTGATTTCTGAATATTGCACCCTAATTGAAATAGCTGTTTAAATAGGATCATGATTTTGCATACCATTGCATGAATGACTGCCTGACACATAATATATTATTTTGTTGTTGTTGTTGTTGTTGTTGTTGTTGTTGTTGTTGTTGTGTGCGCGCGTGTGTGTGTGTGTGTGTGTGTGTGTGTGTCTCTGTGTGTGTGTGTGTGTGTTTTGTTTTTGTTTTTTTGTATTTTATATTGATTCATTTTTTGGGTGATTTGTTTCGTAGTATTTAAGATACATGTATTTAAAATACGTATTTGAAATACAAAATACTATTTTGTATTTTGTATTTTAAAACCTTCGGCAAAAAATCAAATGTAATTTGTATTTAAATACATTTAGAATTAGTATTTTTGTATTTTCTAAATACATAAAATACTTTGTGCCAGTCAACCTCTTTATCAGGGTGCTGATTTAGTTCAGACACACCCCCTCCCCCAACCCCAACATTCATCCCGTGAGCTGCAGCTGTACAACTCCATTCAGCATTAGGTGAGTGACTTTTCTGGAATAAGATAAGGTGAGGATGTCATGGTCAATTGTACATGTTGATTAAAGTTAAAATAGTGCGTCATTCAGATTTGCCGTCAGTTAACATAAAAGAATAAAAGAGCACTGACAAGGGGAAAAATAACGTTAGCCAATCAGTTTTAATAGTTAATCGGTTGTTGTTTTTTTATCAGCTAGCTTGTCAAATGTGTTTAAAGCATTACTGCATGTTAGGGCTGGGTGATATGACAATACATATCGTGGCGATGATATAAAGTGTGAATCGACTGAAATGTTTCTAAATCGTTTACATAGATAGGCCTGTTGGGGAAAGCAAATATATCCGTGCAGCTTTTAGTGGACAGGAATTATTCATTCATTCATTCAAAAGGAAGCATGGATGAATGAGTAATAGAATGATACACTTAAAATGAAGGTATTTGGTATTTTATTTTAAAATACATTCTGATGTATCTTTGCCCAACCCTGTGTGTGTGTGTGTGTGTGTGTGTGTGTGTTTACAGGTTTATATATCCTGGTGGGGACTTAAACCTGAATACACACAGACTCATGGGGACTCGTGTCACGGTGGGGACCTAAATTGAGGTCCCCACGGGTACAAAAGCTTATAAATCATACAGAATGAGGTTTTTTGAAAATCTAAAAATGCAGAAAGTTTCCTGTGAGGGGTAAGTTTAGGTGTAGGGTTGGTGTAGGGCAATAGAATATACGGTCTGTACAGTAGAAAAACCATTACGCCTATGGAGAGTCCCCACAAGGATAGCTGACCAGACATGTGTGTGTGTATAGCTGTGTGTGTGTGTGTACTGGTTTATATATCCTGGTGGAGACTTAAACCGGACTACACACAGACTCATGGGGACTCGTGTCACGGTGGGGACCTAAATTGAGGTCCCCACGGGTACAAAAGCTTATAAATCATACAGAATGAGGTTTTTTGAAAATCTAAAAATGCAGAAAGTTTCCTGTGAGGGGTAAGTTTAGGTGTAGGGTTGGTGTAGGGCAATAGAATATACGGTCTGTACAGTAGAAAAACCATTACGCCTATGGAGAGTCCCCACAAGGATAGCTGACCAGACATGTGTGTGTGTATAGCTGTGTGTGTGTGTGTGTGTGTGTGTGTGTTATTTTGATTTGTTTTGTTTGGTGTTTTGTTTAGTTTTGTTAGGGCTACCAATTTAACATGCTTATTTAATGTTATTAATTAATACTATGATAATTTTTAAAAATGCAATGAATCATTAACATAAATTCAGACATATTGACATAGTGGGTGACTCATTTTCTTCGGTTATTTCTCACTGTTCATTTAGAAAAACCAAATCATTGATTCTTCCATAGGTAGACACTAAGCATTTAACATCATATTTATTTTGATTATTATTATTGTTTTTTGAAAGTTCATCTGTCCCAATTCAGCTTACACAAACTTTATTTTTTAAAACCTTCCACTAATTCATTGAAAAGATTTGACTCAAAACAACGATTCGTTCATGAATTGTACATCCATAATTGACTGAAACTAAAGACTAAAGGCACTTTTTAAATGTCTATTTAATAATTTACTTCCTCTGCCGCAATAATGTCTTTAAATTATATGTATTTGGGGGCTTCTTTCAGCAAGTGTTGATGTATGCGATTAACTGCAATTCATTCAAATGACATTTTTAATTGATCAACAGCCTAAACAAAAACATAAGCCAGTGTATATATATGGAGGTGCTCGTGGTTGAAGACAGTGTTTTTCTGTGGTGTTGAGTACTGTCTTTTCCTCTATTCGTCTGTACTGTGCATCTGCAAAATGGATTAATGGCAATTTACCTTTTATCAGTACCCATTTCTCCTGTTCTTGTGGGAAATCATAAATGGCTTTTTGAGACATTTTGTTCTGCCTTGTCTGTGTATCAACAAGCTTAATTGTTCCAGGTAATGTAATGATATTCATGTGGTGGTGTTAGCTAGTGAAAAGTTAATTGCATTAGAGCACAGATCTCCCAATAAAAATCATGTTTAATCAGTAGCAGAAATACAATCATTAAACAAGAGGGAGGTGGAGGGCTTTTGGAGGTGGAACACATTTTTGTGACTGTTAAGGTGCTGAAAAATAACTGCTTTTGATGTCTAACAGAAGCCTCAGGTAAAAGTGTTATACAGCACCATCGTATCCATCATGCTGACTTAAATTAGCAATAAGGCTAGTCACTGCGTTAGATTCTGTTTGGTACAAAAATATAAAGTGTTCGCTGCGCCACTTTCAAACGCATCAAAAAAAGAGCTGTCATTTAACTTCGGATACGACATCACACTGTAGTTTTGTTCTATTTGCATTTATTACAGCTGTCATAAAGGAGCTCTGCGCATTTGTTGTGTCTATAAAGAGGAACACTGTGTGTGCTCGCTTTCTAAAGGTGTGCTAGACTGTGAAGAGTGAGGAGTGACAAACTTAATTGTTTGGGAATTAAAAAAGCAGGAAAGTGTCTGTAGGCAACAGTCTAATGTAACGTGTTAAGGTGAAATAGTAACTGAAATAGTAACCCTTTCTAATTCAGTAGGCAATTAATTGTTTCAATTAATTTGAGTATACTATAATTGCAATGTCCATTTTGCATGTTACATAGAATTTGTATACAGTATTTCTGTAGAATATACATAACACATGCATGCATTTTCTGTCATTATATATACAGAGTTCTGGCATGAAACTCTAGATGGTGCAGTCCGATAGGTCTAACTCAATCTGACCTGGCGACATCATTGTCACATGGCAGCTGATTGGTTCTCTCCTGTATCGGTAGCCAATGAGCTTGCTCAATATTCAAATACCTGGCTTTTGTTTGCTGTAGCAGTTTGCAGCGCACTTCAGAAACCCTCCACCTTCCCCAGCTCCACCTGTATAGATCTGCTACGGGGTGATTCATGTATGCTTTATGGGGTTATTCATGTGTGTTATATGTGCAACATCAGAAGTATTTCTTACATGCCCACAGCAGCATGTTGTGGATGTATTGGCAGTAGCAAGTCTCGGTACTTGCTCTGCCGCAGCAGCAGCAGCGTAGCAGATCTATTCCGCCAAGATCAAATACATTAACATTGTCATATACATTACCATGCCAATCCCTCCGAGAGTTGTCATGACAGAAATATATTTTTGGCCATTTTTGTATATTTTTGAAAATATATTCGTAAAAATATATTTGCCTGTTTAAGTTTTAGTTTGGTTTTTTTTTACGACTTTTTTTTTTTACTTCAAGTTAAACTAAATACATATTTTATTTAATCTTTGTTATTTTTAAGTATTGAATTTTAATGGTTTTAGTTTTAGTTAATCCTGATTCTGACTAATTTCAGTTAAATAATATCTATTTTGCTTAATTGTGAAAAGCTTCTTCCTGCTAATGCTATAAATTACACATGGCAATGTCTTAGGTTGATTCAAGAGTGTTTTAGACTGATTCACTCATAAGAGTCATTTGTTGCGAGAATCTAAATCGGTCACATCTTATGTTTTTGATTCACTGAAATGAAAGGTGTGGTCACATTAGAGAAATTCCATTTAAATTTTGTGGGCAAACAATTTCACTTCATTATCTGTTGTTAAAAGTGTAGCTTTCAGTTAAATCAAGGAAACAGTAAATGTGACTCCACCTTTAGAATAATTTGTTTTCTATTGCATTCCATTTAGTTTCACCCAAGGTGGGATTCTAGTAACGTCAGTTTTTTTATATTTGATAAGCTGTTCTGCAGTATGTTAATACTGACCTGTCTTTGTTAATATGCAGTTTTATACCACTAGCACCTGTTCACAGGTTGTTGTTCTGTTTTTATGACAAACAGCCAATAATGAATTAGAGAAAAATGTCACTTGTGTTTCCTATACTGCTTGCAGTCAATGGACAAATAATGAGCTTGACCTTATATGTTGTGTGAGAATATGACCTTGAGCCTTGTTATTTGAGTGCCAGCGTTCATAATGCGCGTACAGCTCATTAGGAGATTAAGTGATGTAAAGATCACTCTCTGATTGGATGACGTTCAATATGCCACCTCTGATTAAACCGAAGCAAATTACCACGTCACTTAAACCGTAATTCTTGCTACGTTCAGCTCTCGCATTGCTGTATTTGTGCGTGTGCCACTCTTTGAGGAATTGACATTTGATAAATGGTTGTAGATTGCTTTAAATGTCTGAATCGATTGCATCAGTCACAATAATTGGAACAACAGCATATCGCAAACTCATAAGCTGCATATCCTGAGGTGGAATACTTGCATGTTTGAAATGTTAGCATGCTTCTTATAATGTAAAAGATCAGCGGCGTTTCTTTATTGACCAACTGTTGATAGTGCCTCGCAGGCGCTTGCATCTTATCAGTAGAAGTCTTTCTTCTCTGCAGAGGGAGAAGAAAGTTAGAAATATGCAAATATTTAAAGTTGGAAAGGCACCACTTATTGATCTGAACTGTGCTAAAGCACAGTATATAGTGTCTAAACTGGTTAATTGCTCCTCTTGTAATATAAAATTAATGAAGATCTCTGCCGAATGGATATTAACACATCAATATCAGGCATAATTCTTGGAAAATGTGTGCGGTTTCTTTCTAAAAGGCTGATTAAAATGTAAATACATTCATTCGCGCACACAGCTATTTTATCTCCTATCACCGCACTGCAGAATGTGGTGGATGATGGAGATGCATGGATTATTCGTGTTTGAGCTCTTGCATTAATAATAAAAAAAAGGCTCCAGTAACACATAATGGGGTGGCCAGATGTGATTGTGTTGAAAATGAAAATTGACATTCCCAGAATTCCCTGCAGGACACTTCACATTTGCTGTTTTTCATTAAAATAACTGTTTCTTCTTAGTTTTTTTTTTCTTATCAGTTGTGTACATTAAAGTTTTATCTCATATTTAATGTTGTTAAATTAACGTTCATTGCATTATTTCAGTATCATGTGTGTTACCATGGTGTTTAGTATTTGTGTGAATGACACTGTGAGCACCTTCTATATATTAGTATTTCCCTCTTCAGCTTGTGGAAAAGCTGTTTGTGATGAGCTTTGGTTCATCATGTGACTTTCCCATCACTACCTGTTATTGGTGGTTATCATTGTATTACAAAGGTACAAAACAGATATTATTATCTCAATAGTTTGGTATATTAACATTATGTCAGTTAATGAAATATATGTTTTTTGTTTTGTTTGGTTTTGTTTTTGTTTGTTTGTGTAATGCCATGCCAGCAGAGGGAGCCCTCGCCTAGTACTGACTGTTACAGCTCCCTCTGCTTCCTCTATGGTTACGTCCTGTTTGGCAGCCATATAATGAGGGCCATGCCAAACAGGCCTTTGCAAAGTATTGTTTTGCTGTAGAGGACTCTACTGAGCATTTTCCATGTTTTTCATAGTCTTGTTTCATTGCCATTGTCATTGCCTTGTTTATTTTGTTACTTTGTACTGCTCTCTTGGATTTTGACCTTGGACTGTTGCCTTGTTTTTTTGTGGATGTTTTGCTGCCTGCCATGACCATTGCCTGTTTCTGGATTACGCTTTTGTCTTGCCCTTGGATATTACTGTTTGCTGGTATTCGGACCCTGCCTGTTTTGACCACAAACTGTTTTAATAAAAGCTTGCATTTGGATCTCCGTTGTCACGTCCAGTCCTTGTTACAGTTTGTTTGTTTGTTTTTTTGCTGTGAATTTAAATTCAGACTGTAAAACCTAAAATGTTCTTTTTTTTCTGGCCCAAAAATATTTTAAATATAGGCTATGCTAAATATATGTTGTAAACAGTAAAGCTCAATTAAATATATATTTTTAAAATTGAAAAAAATGTTTAGTTTCAACTATCATATACTGTACTTAAGTGTATCATAATATATAAGTGTATTTCAAAGCGTATTTCACAGGTAAGAAAATACATTTCCAATCTAACAGCAGCCCACATTTAGGCTAAATGAGAATGTAGATGCAATAACTGACTAGATCATAACTAGAATAATAATGATTTAAAAATCAAGCTTAGCGTCAGTTCTGGCAGGTCACGTTAGTCAAGCTCGCATCAGCTGACTCCCAGCTGATCCACGTCTACCTATAGGGATGCAACACCTATCACAGCACTCATATATAAGGTCCTTCAGTATTATCGCCAGCTTTCGTGTTGCTCAATAGCTAATTAATGGCGAATTCGGCAGTCAAACACCATCGTCTCACTACTAGGAATTGTGCAATCAGGAATTTAGCGAAAGGAATTTGTTCCCCTTATGGACTTCACCTCGATTCATTCAAGTTGTTAACTTGAACACGTGCTTTCGCAACCGGGTTAAGTTTGTGTTCGATTTTCCTCACACATTCAACAATAAACGCCAATAACTCCAAAACAACTTGCCCTAAAAATTCTTAAACGGTATTACCGCCAAAAGGGCAAAGCTGATAAGGTTTCTCAACATTATGTTTCACTGATATAATAGGCACTGCAACAAAGCTGTTGTAATGTGCATTAAGCTGGGAGAGATCGCTCTTGGCGAGCTGTAAGTAAAGGACCATGGGATAAGTGCAAGTTTTCGCACATTGATCAAAGTGCCTGATTCGGAAGTAGCATTGCTTCACGCATTGCTATATTATTGTATGGACTCCATGAGTTATATGACTGACTCAAGAACAAGTTCAAATGGGATCTTCACTCCCCTCATGAAGAAGGATATTAAGAGATCAAGCTTCACGTCCCAGCTGGCTGTTTTGCTCTCCATTCATCTCTGAATGTCTTCAGGAAGCTAAGATAAGTTCCTTTTTAATGCTCTCAGATTATTGCTAAGGTTATCCATCTTGCTTAGACATATTTAGTTGTTTTCAGTGAAATGCTCGTGCTAAGCTTATGTGATCATACTGACAATTTGCCTTACTTATCTGGTTGTTATTGGGAGCACACTTGTTCCTAAACTGTCTGGCTGTTATTGGGAGCACGCTTGTTCCTACGCGTTCTGGTTTTATCCGCCGGAACGCTTCCGCATACGACGGTCAGCAGAAGTAAGAGAAAAGTGTCTATTACGTTTGAAATATGGATATTTTTCTTACAAAAATGCATGGATTCGCTACAGGAGGCCTTTATTCATGCCCCGGAGCCGTGTGAGGCATGTTTTATCATGGATGTGCGTGCTTTATTTAACGTGTTTTTGGACTGTTGAACAGAAACACCTGCCCACTGCAATGATAGAGCTTAGAAGTGCCAGGACAATTTTTAATATAACTCCAGTCCAGGGCTCCAGACTGCGGCCAAATGGTCGCATTTTGCGACAATTTTTTCTGCCGGTGCGAGTAAATTTTGTGCGCGGTCGCACTGGAGCGACCACCGTGTTGTTCAATTCGCGTTGCCATTTCTGTTCCATATGAGAAACATCAAACGGCAAACGAAACAAAAGCGTAACAAAATCCAGCTACTCGTTTGAGCTGAGCAGCACGGACCGTTTATCAGCTCGGACCGCAACGCAAACAAACTAGTCCGAGCTCAGAACAGCTTTACTCGGGAACCAAAGTTGATTTCGCGACACTGTTACAGCACAGCGCTGCGAGATCCAGTGAGAAGTGTGTGAATTTGCTGCAGAATGAATAAAGGTTGCTGCGAGATCTAGTGAGAAGTATTCAAATTCTGCACAGAAATCTCTGTTATAAACAGATCAGACAGCACTGATGTAGAGAACCAGAAGCAGTAATGCTAACTGTAACCATGGTGTTGTAGCAGAAATAGTCGAATGTTATTACATTATTCATTTTAGGATTTGTACAGCCTTTTGAGAGAGAAATTCAAGCAATTATAAATGACTTACAAGCATTTCACACAACTGTTTCCAGCCCTTTAAAGCTCCTAAATGATCCAATTTGAATGTTAGTTTCAATGGGATGACTCAAATATACTGTGGTGAACAAACACTTATGTAAAATAAATAAATACATCAAATCACCATTATAACCTGTAGATGGCAGCAGAGGAGCACTTATTGGCTTATTAGTCATTCATTTATACTTTTTCCTTTATATTTTGAAATTATAAAATCACTATAATAAAATATCAAATCATCAAGAAATCAGATTTTGTCAGAGTTTCACTCTTTTTTGTGTATAAAGTAAAAATGTCACAAAGTGCTTTGAAAAACAAACTTTTCTTCAATTTGCGACTAAATCACACATAATCACTTGTTGGTCAAGTTGTTGGTCAGTTTCATATAAGACTATAGAACAATAATGGTACATTTAATAAAAGTACAATATATATCTTTTCTACATAAAAATTAGATTTTGCACGTTACTGTTGTTAATAAAATACATTTTGTAAGCCTCCCAACTCTAAAAAGCTTAGTGCTTTACTGTCAAATGTGTATAAACATTAAATAAACAAGAAATTAACATGTAATATTATTAGTAACTGCACTTATTAATGCAAAATAGTAATTTTATCATATATCTGTCATATCTCTCTGAAATTAAAAGATTACTGCACATTGTAATCTCTATGAGTTAAGTCTATTTATTATCAAAGCATTTGTCAGTAATACAGTTAAAATGGGGAAAATGTGAACGATTGCATTGCAGGCTGATTTAAGGTGTGCTGCTAAATTTTCTGCTTGTGCTCCTAAAAATTTTCAGTCAGGGGCTACAGTGCTCCTAGTAAAAATATTTAGTCTGGAGCCCTGTAACTCCGATTGGATTCGCCTGAAAGAAGAAAGTCATATACACCTAGGATGCCTCGAGGGTGAGTAAAACACAGTCTCATTTCATTTTTGGGTGAAAATTTAGGTATTGGCAACATACTCGTTAGGTCATCTGGTTAATGGCAACATGCCTGTGGCTATGGCTTATGCAGGTTTATGGCAACATTCTTGTTTCCTTCATTGGGTAGGGTCTACATGCATGTTGCTTAAGGCTTTGAGATTTTCGCTGTCATTTTGCGTAAGGGGATATGGCATATGGTTTTGTTTTGGGGGGTTATTGCTGCTCTCCCTGCTCTTATCCATGCTAGACTGCATGGATGTGCAGGGAGTTCTTGCCCAGAACAGAACCATACCACCAATCCAAACTGTATGCTGATTGTCAGTCACCTTTGACGATAGTGGTCCTGACAGAAATGTTAATTTTTTTAATTATTGTAAAATTTTATTGTAAAATCCAAATTTCATGTGTGTTCACATCCAAAATATGTTCATGTGTGTTACAGACAACATATAAAGTTTTTCTTGAAATGTGACCTATGTGAATGCAGTTTCATGGATTGAAATACAGAAATGGAGGACAACATTTTTAACAGTATTTTTAATAAAAACTATAGAGACGTATTAAAAAAAAAAAAAAAATTACTAAAATTTTAAACATTTTAAAAATTAAAACAGAAAGCATAAAAATACAATATAATTCAAAACATTAGCAAAAACTATAATAGTATATCAGTGATACTAAAGTAACACTGATCAGAATCACAGTTAATCAAGAGCTTGTGAATCAGAATCAAATTAGGAAATCTGTATTGATAACCAGACCAATTTACCAGAATATTTGATGTGCACTAACAGTGATGTACAATTCATGAACAAATCCTTCATCAAACTGCTCTGAATGGTTCATGAGTCAAGACTTCAACTTGATGCATATATAACTACAAAAAAACAAAAGCTTATTGAAGCAAATGAAAAAACGCAAACAAACTAGTCCGAGCTCAGAACAGCTTTACTCGGGAACCAAAGTTGATTTCGCGACACTGTTACAGCACAGCGCTGCGAGATCCAGTGAGAAGTGTGTGAATTTGCTGCAGAATGAATAAAGGTTGCTGCGAGATCTAGTGAGAAGTATTCAAATTCTGCACAGAAATCTCTGTTATAAACAGATCAGACAGCACTGATGTAGAGAACCAGAAGCAGTAATGCTAACTGTAACCATGGTGTTGTAGCAGAAATAGTCGAATGTTATTACATTATTCATTTTAGGATTTGTACAGCCTTTTGAGAGAGAAATTCAAGCAATTATAAATGACTTACAAGCATTTCACACAACTGTTTCCAGCCCTTTAAAGCTCCTAAATGATCCAATTTGAATGTTAGTTTCAATGGGATGACTAAAATATACTGTGGTGAACAAACACTTATGTAAAATAAATAAATACATCAAATCACCATTATAACCTGTAGATGGCAGCAGAGGAGCACTTATTGGCTTATTAGTCATTCATTTATACTTTTTCCTTTATATTTTGAAATTATAAAATCACTATAATAAAATATCAAATCATCAAGAAATCAGATTTTGTCAGAGTTTCACTCTTTTTTGTGTATAAAGTAAAAATGTCACAAAGTGCTTTGAAAAACAAACTTTTCTTCAATTTGCGACTAAATCACACATAATCACTTGTTGGTCAAGTTGTTGGTCAGTTTCATATAAGACTATAGAACAATAATGGTACATTTAATAAAAGTACAATATATATCTTTTCTACATAAAAATTAGATTTTGCACGTTACTGTTGTTAATAAAATACATTTTGTAAGCCTCCCAACTCTAAAAAGCTTAGTGCTTTACTGTCAAATGTGTATAAACATTAAATAAACAAGAAATTAACATGTAATATTATTAGTAACTGCACTTATTAATGCAAAATAGTAATTTTATCATATATCTGTCATATCTCTCTGAAATTAAAAGATTACTGCACATTGTAATCTCTATGAGTTAAGTCTATTTATTATCAAAGCATTTGTCAGTAATACAGTTAAAATGGGGAAAATGTGAACGATTGCATTGCAGGCTGATTTAAGGTGTGCTGCTAAATTTTCTGCTTGTGCTCCTAAAAATTTTCAGTCAGGGGCTACAGTGCTCCTAGTAAAAATATTTAGTCTGGAGCCCTGTAACTCCGATTGGATTCGCCTGAAAGAAGAAAGTCATATACACCTAGGATGCCTCGAGGGTGAGTAAAACACAGTCTCATTTCATTTTTGGGTGAAAATTTAGGTATTGGCAACATACTCGTTAGGTCATCTGGTTAATGGCAACATGCCTGTGGCTATGGCTTATGCAGGTTTATGGCAACATTCTTGTTTCCTTCATTGGGTAGGGTCTACATGCATGTTGCTTAAGGCTTTGAGATTTTCGCTGTCATTTTGCGTAAGGGGATATGGCATATGGTTTTGTTTTGGGGGGTTATTGCTGCTCTCCCTGCTCTTATCCATGCTAGACTGCATGGATGTGCAGGGAGTTCTTGCCCAGAACAGAACCATACCACCAATCCAAACTGTATGCTGATTGTCAGTCACCTTTGACGATAGTGGTCCTGACAGAAATGTTAATTTTTTTAATTATTGTAAAATTTTATTGTAAAATCCAAATTTCATGTGTGTTCACATCCAAAATATGTTCATGTGTGTTACAGACAACATATAAAGTTTTTCTTGAAATGTGACCTATGTGAATGCAGTTTCATGGATTGAAATACAGAAATGGAGGACAACATTTTTAACAGTATTTTTAATAAAAACTATAGAGACGTATTAAAAAAAAAAAAAAAAATTACTAAAATTTTAAACATTTTAAAAATTAAAACAGAAAGCATAAAAATACAATATAATTCAAAACATTAGCAAAAACTATAATAGTATATCAGTGATACTAAAGTAACACTGATCAGAATCACAGTTAATCAAGAGCTTGTGAATCAGAATCAAATTAGGAAATCTGTATTGATAACCAGACCAATTTACCAGAATATTTGATGTGCACTAACAGTGATGTACAATTCATGAACAAATCCTTCATCAAACTGCTCTGAATGGTTCATGAGTCAAGACTTCAACTTGATGCATATATAACTACAAAAAAACAAAAGCTTATTGAAGCAAATGAAAAAGTAGGCAAAAGTTTTAGAATAGATGGGTTTCCAAACAACAGCTTGCATTCATTTAAATGGAAAGTTTAGCACTGGTTAGTGTTTAATGTTCCCAACCACGTCTCTTCTGCGTGCGACACTTTCAAAATTGCCAATAATCAATTACAAAAGTCAATCTGAGATAAAACTTTAATTTTACCTTCATTTTACGCCTCGGTGTCAAAATGTCAAATAGCAAATGACTGAAAGATGATGAGAACCATCTAATAGGCCAAAACGTCCACAAGCTAATACTGTTTCTCGTCACTTTGTTAGCCTTTGTTAATTGTCTGCATTCAGAGATAGGGGTTAGATACGGGGTGTGCGACTGCATCGAGCCACGTGACCATCTCAGAACTCAACACCACCTCCACGTTTAATGAGCAATTATCAAACCAAAAGCCCACTCTGTGTCTAAGCTGTCAACAACCTTCCAGCCTCTCTAATGCGAGCAGTGTAAACTTTATAATTGCTTTCAACACAGAATAATGAATCAATTTTCTGTCTGATTTCCATATGCAGGGAAAATTAATGCAGTGTAATGCGCTTTACTTGTCTAATTGACGCCTTCATTTTATGCTGTGTTTCTAAAGTAGGAACAAACAGCAGTAGAAGTAGCAAGGGATCTGCATTTCCTTCTGTATCTGGAACAATAAATTTTTTTTTTTTTTTCTCATTTCTATGAAAATACTATTGACATTCACAGAAACCAGTTTCCACCTTTGCCTTCTATTTGCATCCAAGCGGTAACCATATATCAACATCACAGACACACATCATGAGAATATTATGAGCTGTGTGAATAGGAATATATATATACGTATGTGACAGCTTCACAGAGCAGAAAATTGCCTTTTTTGAAAGCGAACAGTCTTGCCACAAATGTATTTATAGTGTTGTGCATTTCTCTTTCTGCAGTCCTCACGGCCCTGTCTGCCCGGCGAGCCTCATGGGATCTTCCGCCCCCTCCGAATCTCTAAACACTGGCAGAGGGGCACACTTAGGAAATGTGTGCATGGGAAACAATTAAAAGACCTCCTTCTTCTGCCTGAATAAGAATCATGGGGACAGTAGCTGGAAATGGAGTGTGTGTGGAATTGAGCTGATGGGCTGCGGAGGAGGACTGCTGTGTGTTGGTCAGCTCTGCTATCTTTGTAGGGCAAATGCCCCCATTAAACCCTAGTAAAAATCACCTACATTGTGCAATAACTGCATAGCAACACACTGGCTACCAATCACAGCTGCTGAGCATCATGCAGGGAACTTGCAGGGGTGAACATTTACATTTACATTTGCATTTAGTCATTTAGCAGACGCTTTTATCCAAAGCGACTTACAAATGAGGACAATAGAAGCAATCAAAACCAACAAAAGAGCAATAAAATGCAAGTGCTATGACAAGTTTCGGTTAGCCCAACGCAGTACATGCTAGTTTTTTTTGTTTTGTTTTATTGTTTTTGTTTATATATATAACAAATGTGAGCAGCACTCACATTTACTTCAGAAAATGTAAAAGTCACCGGTGGTAGATGAGCAGTGTTTCGAACATGTTTTTTTAAAATGTCATTATTTTGACATTTTATTTGGTGGTGCTAATGGTGCAGTAAAATGTGATGGTGATGGGGGGGAAAAAATGAGATGGGAAGAAAAATGATATTTCAGTGCTTTTGCATTCTCCCAAGAAATTATACATTCGCTCACAAAAAAAACTAATATTGTGCTCTCTCGAGAAACCATGTTCAATTGCAAAACTTTGTTTTGCAACAATGTTTATGGATATAATATGAGATAGGAGGAAAAATTATATATGAATGTGTTTGCGTCATCCCAAAAAACTTTGCTTAAGTATGCAAATTTTTTGTTTCCTCCCAGAAAATGCAAAAACGCAAAGTTCGCCTGCAAACGTTTGCGTTATCTTTCAAAACACTCGCAATTCTTGCGTTTTGCGTTCTCCCAATAAACTTTGTGTTCACTTGCAAATCTTTTGCATTTCCCCAAGAAATTTTGTGTTCATCTGCAAATCTTTTGCGTTCTCTTGAAAAACTTTGCATTCTCTAACAAAATGTTGGTGTTCGCTGGCAAACATTTGCATTTGCTTGCAAAACTTTGCATTTGCTCCCAAATCATTTGCGTTCTACTGAGAAACTTTGTGTTTGCTTTGAAATCTTTTGCGCTCTTTCGAGTAACTTTTGCATTTGCTCGCAAAACTGGTGATGGAAATAGTATAAGTTTGGAAAACTATATTTAGAAACAGTAAAAGATAACTATTATATGATTGTCATGAAAAGTTTCAATTTAATGACTCTAAAAATGTCATATGGTTTAACAATCAGATTTATGTATTTTCCTTGCACCTTTAATACAAGAGTTTACGCAATTATTATAATTTTTTTATTTCAATATATTTTTCAGGTTTTTTTTACATTATGATATAAAAACTTTCAATTCAGTTGGATCACTGGCATATTTTACTTTATTTCCACAAATTAACAACATGCTCAACGTGCAGAGGTGTATTTACAGTACGTCATAATATGTATACATTTTATTTTTTAGTAAATGAATGGAGCCAGACTGAAATCAAATGTTCTGTCACATAATATATTAAGTTCAGAGTGAGATTTCTTTGTGAGTGCGGTATACTGTGATGTGGTGATATGTTAATTATTTGACACTGTTTGAAACTGTTGATTTTCACTTGCAAACAGACCATATCTTCTTCACACACTCAAGCTGCCTGTTGTGTGCGTTTGTTTGGAAGTAGCAGTGTGAGGTTGTTGAGAAGAGTGTATATGTAGTGTATCTTTCACAAAGACCTCAGCAACTCCTTTACACTATCAACACATTTAGTATTGTCCTATCAGCTATGTCAACATATTCTCAGTGTTTCTCCCCATACAGCACTTCACAGCTTTCGATGGTTTCTCTCCCAGGTATACTCTGTTTTCACGGTCTCTTGTCAGCACTTAAAGCGAACTTCAGAGCTGCACATACTTATAAATGCAGTCTCAACACAAAAAAGAGCCTCCATTCACCTGTCAGTCTTGTTATTTACGTCTCTCTTCTCAACCGTAGCTGAATCGAACCCTTTCTTTTTGTTCTCTCTGTCTGACCTTCTAGTCCCATCCTTCCCTCTCTCTCTCATCTCTGTCCTGCCCTTCACTTTGCTGTCTTTACCTGTGACGTCTCACATCAAACCCTTTTGCACCCTCCTCTTTGTTCCTCTCTTCAATGCCAGAGCACCATTATTCCTGCAGTTTTTTTTCCCACAAGACGCTCAAGGCGCTGATTCTTTTCTGTGCAGCTTTTTATGTAGAAAACATTTTAAAAGTGCATGTGCTTTACTTACTCATGCTGTGTTTTTGATATTTTCAAGCAGCACTTTGTGTCCGTAAACAGTCTACAGCAGTTTTGCTTTCGATTTTACACTGGACATCATGTGATGTCACAATATTAAAATTACAATTTGGCTTAATCTTTACGTTTTTTTAATTGAATTTATTTCTTTTTTTTTTAATTCATGAACTTTTTAAAAACGTTTTAATAAAAAACATAATTAAAGTTTTTATTACATATTGAGATGAGTTAATATAGCATATTACAGATTTTCTCAATCGTTTTGACACATTTCTCCAAATGAATGTAACTGCTCTCAAAACAATTAACATAGCAAACAGTTAAATTTTACTACATAATGAAGCACTGCATTTTATTCTAGTAATGCATTTATTAAAGATACTGACATCAAAACTACAAATGTGTTGGTTGATTTGATATCATATGTACACAAAGACATACATGTTTATCATGAAGTTCTTCATTGAGTTTCTTACAATAAATAAACAAATCACAAAAACAATGAACTTTATTGATCATGTCTTTCATTTACATCTGACCAGAGAAGTTCATCTACATTACAACATATATTCTTACAAGCCATTCATCGTGGGGAAAAAAATGGTGTAAATGTTAAATCCATCCCATCCTTGACAAGCTTCTGCCTCAACATTTCCACAGTGCCTCTTCCACTGCTTGAAGAAAACTCACTTGGTTGCAGAGGCGGACAAAGTACTCAACTCCATTACTTGAGTGAAAGTACAGATACTGCTGGTCAAACATTACTCCATTACAAGTAAAAGTTGTAAAGAGGGGGGAAAAAATTAACACCCCATAATATGTCATATGTATATATATATATATACAGTATATATACACTGAACAAAATTATAAACGCAACACTTTTGTTTTTGCCCCCGTTTATAATTTTGTTCAGTGTATATATGTGTGTGTGTGTGTGTGTGTGTGTCAAGATTAGCATGTTAACGCAGGCGATTAATTTTTCCAGTTTAACAGTGTTAAAAATATGTAACGCAGTTATCGCAGGGGCGGAGCTAGGGTTGGCCACCACACTCACAAATGCTGCTTCTGTCTCTTTTTTTTCTTGACAAGATGCAGAACGTCTTTATGAGCACAGCACATCAAACAGGAGACTTTTCAGACATGCGCTCCACTTCGCCTCAGCGCCAGGTGCTACTCAAACGAGTGCAGAAACCGTTGTAGTACTTTTAAAGTTTTCTCACCGGTGAATGACACATGATGTAGTTCAGCGCTTCCCAATTCCAGTCCTCGCGCTCCCCCGCTCTGCATATTTTGCGTGTCTCGCTTCGTTAACACACCCGATTCAGATAACCAGCTCGTTAGAAGAGAGCTACGTGCATGAACTGTGTTCCGATCGATATGATCCCTACAAGTTTCAAAGAGAAATGTCCACTGAGTGGCGCTAAAACACGGGTTCAATACGTGTTTTGTCAAACTGTAGTTACACGGGATTAGAACCGGAGCGCCTCACCTCTCAAGTACGTCTCCGTACTCCATGAGCTACCGAACAAACCTACCGTCTATTGTTTGGATGACACAACAACATTTTTACATTGGACTTCATGTGAAGACACAATATTAAAATTACAGATTGTATTTTTATGGGTTTTTATGTTATGGACTTTTTAAAAACGTATTTACTAAAAAAAAATACAGGTTTTTGTTTTGTTTTGTACCAAAATTAAAAAAAATAATTTGTTTTGTTTTGTCAAGTGATGACACCGTACCAAAAAATATATATATTTTTTTCATTTCTCTGAATTTAACCTAAAAATCTTGGTAACGCGTTAGATTATGGGGACTTTTGCCTCAATTTGCTTATTAACTGTTAGTAAGGTAGTTGTTACATTTAGGTATGGGGTAGGGTTAATGGATCTAGAATATGGTTATGTAGAGTAAGGCATTAATATGTGCTTTATAAGTACTAATAAACATACAATATGCTAGTAATATGCATGCTAATAAGCAACTAGTTAAAGTGAATAGTGTTCTCTAATCTGAAGTGTTACCATAATCTTATTTAAACTGAGTATTGAAATGTTTTAATACTAACTACATAATTTATGCACATATTATTAACATTGTATTTGTTATACTGTTTATATAGGGTTAGTTTATATTAAAATACTAATTTTATATTATCTTATTGGATGTAAAACATGCCACACTCTTGTTGTCAAGACTTTAAAGTTTGAGTTTGATGTGGTTATCATGGTATTTTTTTTAGTGCTGGCACTCTACCTTTATCTCTTTTAATATTTACCTTTCTCTCACTGGTCAGTTGGAGCCTCTTTTGTAACACAAGCAATTTGTACCTCATCCTTTTGTTAATCTGCCACACTTTTGACACTCTCAAAACCATTTCACTGCCGGCTGTTCTCAGTTTTATTGATTTGAAGTGTGCTTTCAACATTATGTGAGTGGAGAAACTCAATGCAAAGCTCATATGTCTTGAGTCCTCTATATGCACTTGATTATAGCCTTTCATTCAGGCCTTCATCAGCAGCGCTATTATGTGTGACCAAGTCAATGTGCCACTATATAAGGCCACGCTCTTGCTATTGCACATTGTTGTCAGGGCATGATGTCATATTTCTGTGTATTGTGAGATGATTGCATGTGCCGCCTGGCCTACTTTCTGTTATTGCCAAGAAGTATCTACTTACTGTATGTACAATTGGAATAGCTTCTATCTGTCAAACTTAGGCAAAGTTAGATTGCCTCCCACCAAGAAAACTTTATTCTGAAGTATAAATTCGCATGGGGCTTACTTTATGCAACACAATTTAGTGTTTTATCGGCTGAGGGGTTTGATTTGTCTAAATGTAAGACCTCTTAAATTGCTTTTTTTTCCACTATCAGCAACACAAGAAATTGCTCAACAGTAACAAAGGTTTTTGATGTATTTTTTCTAGTGTTGCTCTCTGTCCTTTGGATGTTTCCTTTCAATTTGTGTTTTTTTGTATCTTTAGAATGAAGTCTGGGAAAACACAGGGCTTAAAAACACGAAATGTGTGACAATAATTTAAAATAAAGGCACATTTGCATTCTGCATCTTGCATCTGTGTTTCCTGCAAGCAAGAACGAACACAGCATGTGATGTCCGATTTGTGAACAAATGAATAAAGCTATTCTTTTTAACGAGTCCGTCAAAAAGATTGACAAAACACCTCTAACTCACTGGTGAGTGAGGAGTTTGAATCAGACTCACACTCAGAGTGAATCATTCAGAGCTGTCATTTTGGTGCAAAAAAAATAATTTAGAAAGAGATAAAACAGTTTTGGATGCAGTGTTTGCTTTAGTTAGAGTTTTGAATTTTGTGTTTGTGGTTTTGTATTTGGTATTTAGGGTTTTTGGGACAATGGGCTAAAGATTAGGTAAATGTGTATAAATAATTGGGGAAAACTAATACATTTATTTATATAGAAATGTAGTATCTTGTGTGCAACAGTGTTTTCTGCATGCAAGAACAAACACAGCATCTGATGTCTGATTCGTAAACAAACTGCACTGTAAAAAATATACTGTTAAATTTACATTATTTAAATTTCTGCTTTTAACATACTGATAACAACCATGATAATAAAGGCAGTAAAATTGAAAACCACATGAGTTATGACTTAATCATAAGTGGCATGTCCACAAAATGTGGCCAATAGATTGAGCACAGGGTCATGTAAACAAAAACAAAATAAAATGACACTAAAAGAATGCAATAAAAATATTTAAATAAAATATGATCATATTTGATGTGTCATGCAGGGACTTGTCCTTTCTGTCTTTTACCTTAAATTCTACAGTAATTCATAGTTTTTACTTGAAAAAATTTAAATGTGACTGTATTTTACAGTAAAATTACAAAGTATTATTTTAGCATCATTAAGATTTTATTATAGTTTTTTATTAATAATTTCATTTTTTCAAGTTTTTTTTCCATCATTTTTTGTAGTTTTTTTTTTTATTTTGTTTTTTATATCTATTTAGTTTTAGTTATTTTGTCAAGTTAAACTAAATTAAAATGAGAAATTTTGCCTTGACAACTAGCTGAAATAATTTTTAGATTTTATTTTATTTCAGTTAATGTTTATTTTATTTCAAGTAACATCTTCCTTATGTTTATTATTTTAGTTTCAATTTTAATTAACCATGTTGCCGCAACTAATTATAACAGCATAAAATTTGAGATAACTTAAATATCCAATTTAACTGCTGTTTTTTTTTTTATTAAGTTGAAACAAAATATTATTACTTAAGTTGTGATAATCACATCAATATTTTTTTTTTACAGTGAACCCTGATTACATGTAATATGATGTACATTTTTTCACTGTATTAACAGTTAATATGTATTAACAATTAACAGTTTTTTGTGTGTTAAAAAAACATTCTTTACAGTGTAAGACTGAGTTGACTTTAAGGCAACATTTTTAAGGGAAACTTTTTTTTTTTGCACTTCTGAAGACCATCTTTATGGAGTGATTCTATAATTTAATATTTCATTTCTCTCATCACTTTTTTTCTTCTTCATCCCTGAGTCCTTGTATGTCCTTCTCTGCGGTCCTGTCTCTCAGCACGCTTCTCAAATGGGCCGTTCAACTTCCTTCTGTTTACTCCGTGTTCGGCTTTAATCTCACACATCCCATTCCTGTCTAAAGTGCCCTGAAACTCTTCAAGTTTCTTGCCTCTGAAATGACCATGGCCTTCTTTGCTGTAATTGCTGGAAATGCTAATTGGACTGCGAGCGCAATCCCCAGTGATGCATCTGGGATTTCCCAGAGTCTAGAGACCAAAATAACAAGACAAAAAAAGCTTTTAAATTCCAATTGCCACTAGACATCTAGATGGCCTTGCCCTGAATGCATTTTCATAATTAATACAAAGTCTAGAGGAAGGTGCCTTTCCTTGATTGAAAGGTCTTTATGCATTCCCCTGGCTAAATATGCAATGGAAAGTGTAAACTTGGCATGCAAGGAAGATGACATTTGAAAAAGAGCATGCAATATTCATTTAAATTCAAAGTAAGGCCCTAACACAATTTCTCCGCAAAGCTTCTAGCTGAATATGTAGGACCTGGTGCCCTTTGGAGGCTGCGCACTTCTCGTTTGCCCGTAGGTTGCAGCGGCGCCGCAAATGTATGTGATATTTAGCTTTATTGCGCCGCTCAAAAATAATTTACCCTGAATTAAGCCTTCTGCCTTTCAGGAATTTCAAACAAACAAATTCCTCTACAATGCCTGAACAAAAGCCCCGTAATCCTGTCTAAGACCGTCAGGAGTCTTGGAAACAGTGGCGCGTGAGAGAATAAATGCAGGTCCTGACTGGAGAGAGCGCAGCAGATGTCTCTGCGGTTAAGGCAGAGCGTGTTGGCTGTCATAAGGGACGGTGGCGTAACAAAGTGGGACTAGAGGTAGCAGTCGGCGACACTGTCTCAGCCGTCAGAGCGCCGGCGCTGATGGAGAGCGTATCTGTCCGCTTATACGCCATCTGCCTCTTTGCACTCAGCCGCTGGCAGTCTCATCTGCTGGATGGAGACTTGAGGCCCTGGCGGACAGGTTCCATAGTGCCGCCCACATACGCTTCTGATACGCATCTGAACTATTTAGAGCAGGAACAGGCACAGAGCCTGATGCACAAAGCCAAATTCGGCGTGTGTTTGAGGCCCGGACAGATCCTGGGGGAGTGCATGTGATTTTTAGCAGGAGAGACTAAGCAAAGGTGGATGGTTTGGTGCTTGTTTTGCTTCATGGAAGAGTAGGTTTTACAGACAGTGCTTTGATTCAGGAACGCTAGGATGTTCTTTGAAGGTTTTGAACCAGAAGTTGCACAGTTGTGACTCTACAAATAGGAAACGGGGTCAATGAAATTGTTTTTTTGTTTTTTTTGTCCTGTCTAAAAATACTTTAAAATGCAATTCACACACACACAATGATTTGACAACACCTCTTTTATGATGAGCATGTTTGTAATTTCTGTATTACAATTCCATTAGATACTTTTTAAGGAAAGGAAAGAATGTGTGGCCAAGTATGGTATCCCACACTCAGAATTAGCGCTCTGCATTTAACCCATCCAAGTGCACACACACACCGTAAACACACACCCAGAGCAGTGGGCAGCCATTTTTGCTGTGGCTCAGGTCAATCCAGCCCCCACCTACAATCCCTGCCAGTACCGAGACTCAAACCCATGACCTTTGGGTTACAAGTCCAACTCTCTAACCATTAAGCCACAACTGCCTCAAACTGCAGGGCGAGCCAGCCAGGAGGCATAAAAGGCATTAAAAGGCATAAATTGAAAATGTCTGGGTGAAACAACTCTCCTGATATCATAGTGAAGGAAAAAGTATGAAAGAATAAAAAAAACACTTAATTAGTTTGGACATAAATAATTGTATATTACAATAACCATATATTAAAATTATTCAGGTAGTTTCTTAGAAAATAATATTAAATTTATTATAACATTTTTAACAATACTGCTTCACTGTTTATTAAATTTTCAAAAACTTGAAAACAAAATCATTGTCATATTGTCCAAACAATCATGCAGAAAATAAAGTATATAAAACAGGAAATGATGTCACAGACCCCTGCAATAAAGGTCAATAAATATTTTAAAATATCAGATCATTTGACTTTTTAAGTCAATGTTAGTGCAAGCCAGGTTGTAAATTTAATGTGATGTGGCTGAATTAATTCCTAAATTTTTCTATATATAAAAATACAAATTAACCCATTTAACCCCTATTTTTTCTCAGACATGAAAATTTCCAAATGATGTGTTAAATGTTTGTGGAAAAGTCTGTGTTTTATGATAATGTATATACTGCAGTTAAATTATTTCTGCAGTCATCAAAATTCTTATATATCTCAGCCCAACACATTTTAAACTCTTTCATCACAATTTAGGGTTACTATTATACATAAAAACCGTTATACAACAACATTGATAGGAATACTGAGATAAGTGGTCACTATTGTTGCCATCAACATGTTTACTCATTATATGACCACACTCAACAAAACTGAATAATTGTAAAAACTTGCATTAATACTGGAGACCTTAAAGATAACGTGTACCAAAAATCTTTGTCCTATCTTTATGCTATCATACTTTACTAACCTTTTGTTTTAGACCTTTTATGCAGCCATCATCATCTCATGGTGCAAACAGGAAGTAAACAGCTCTGGTCATGTGACAATTTGCACTAACCATGTGACACTGCACATATTTAATTGATTATTTATTTATTTTTCCATATTTGCAGAAAATACACCAGTCAGTAACATAAATTAAAACCTTCTTGGGATTAAATGGGTAAATATATATTTTTATATAAATATAAATGTGCTGTGACTGAATTAATTCATATTATTTTAATATACTAATTTTTTTGTCATTGCTGTAATTTGAGTTTAGGTATGCTATGTTTAGTTTCATAAATCAATTCCTGTAACGCATAGTGTCATTTACCATACCTGCACTCTGCACTCATAAATAATCAGAGGTCATTGTCAATGCATTATTCAGGTAAGATCAATGTGGCAGTTAATGGTCAGAGGTATAAATGATTTATTTTTGTCATGGTTCATTAGCAGGCCATGTTCATTTTTTCGACAGTTAATTATCTTATTCTCTTGGGAAAAAAATAATAGTAATACCAAGACAAATATTATCAGGATCATTATCAACATTAGTATCTCAAGCTGTTATAGTGCTAATTAACAATTTCAGCTCAGGCAAGTAAATTTGATTATTATAACCACTTTTGTAATGAGCCATATTAAAGGTGAAAGTGTAATTCATTCGTTAAATGTTATCTTCCTCCCATCTCAGATTTAATATGCAGAGACAACCGTAAGTCAGCCATTTGCAGGTTGATTCCCCTGGAAACTGTGAACATGGTGGCTTTGTGGCACTAGCAAAACATTGCTTTGTTTTAACATCTCAACACAGCAACAATGGTTCAACCAATAGCATTGTTTGTTTAGTTTGGCCAACCAATGGAAAACGGGCAGAATGTTCAGGAAACCTGTTTATAAACAGTCAGTTCTTCTTGACAGGTTTACATGTGAGTTCAGGGGCCCGTTCTTCATACGTTGCTTATTACATCCGAGATTAAATGTCACATCCAAGATGATATCATCGCGCTAATCAGGATCTGGCTAATTCGGTTCTTCGAACGCACCTGTTGTTGATGATTAGTATGGCTGGATTGAGTTATCTGAGATAATTGCACGTTCATGAGTTGGTTTAAAAGGGGCTATTTATCGATACTCGAAACCACGATCAGCAATGCAGCGATTGGCTGGCGGTAACTTAAATGATTTTAGCAAATGGCTGCAATATAACAAAGAGTGAAAAATTTAAGGGGGTCTGAATACTTTCCGTACCCACTGTAACTCTACATTATCTGTAAAGCATGTGTGTAAGACTCGAATACAATTATGAAGTAATAATTTTAGGACGAATAAATCTCTCAGTGAGTAATACTGGCTGTGTCTATAGTATTAAAGACTACACAACATTATTATATAATCTTTAAATTAATTTTTAAATGATTATTATTTTAAATTATTGTCCCTGGATTAGTAGGGTACACTTGTAATAAAGTAGTATTGGTAGCATGGTGGGGTTGTAGGGGTAATCTAATGAAGTTAAACAAGACCATTTGGACTGACAAGATCATGCCAAATCGTCAACAATCAAATCCAGCTAACGGAGTTAGCGACGTACGAAGAATGGGCCCCAGGAGAGTGGAAACACAAGCACATATAAAGTTTGGTGAGAGAAGTTTGAGGTAAATAGAAGATCTTCACATATCGGATTGAACTTGTGGAGAATACAAACTTCAAGGACACCTGATTTTCAATGTTGCAGGTAAGTTGAGGAGATATAGTGAATGAAATTCCGTCATCATTTTTATGCACCCTCATGTTGTTCCAAACCTGCATGACTTTTTTCTGCAGAACATGAAAGAAGATGTTTTAAACAATGCCTCAGTGTTTTTGTCCATACAATGAAAGCCAATGGAATCCAATGTTTTGGACCCCATTGTCTTGCATTGTATGAACAAAAACCGTTTTAAAATAAATTATTTTATGTTCAAAAGAAGAAAGAAAGTCATATAGATTTCGAATGACAAGAGGGTGCGTAAACGATGACGGAATGTTTGTATTTTTGTTAAACTACCGCTTTTATATTTGAATTTTTATCAGTGGTTATGATTATTTATTAAAAAGAGAAAACCTAGAGAAACATATTGTTATGGTGCTATATTCGTTTCACATGTTCAAAGCCACATTTAACTTCACCTGGCAGGTAGAATAAAAAAAGAAAGAAAAAGGTTTTGTTGAAATTAAATACATTTGGGAGGTGGCATTTCTTGGTTTCGATTAAACCTTGATTTAAATAGTTTTTACATCTACTTGGACGCACTGAGTGCTTTAAATTCATGGCATCAATATTTGCTTTTATCTTTTATTCTAATTTTGCCAACATGTACTTCAAGCCCATTTCGTGTACAAATATGAGCCAGTTTCACATCCAATTTGCCCAAACGCATAATCTCTCTTTGCACTGTGTGCAAAAATTTCTACAGCCTATTTGAGATTTTTAGACACCACATTTACATTCAATGACTTTCACAGTGGGGGAAAACGCAACACAGAGACGTTTGGTCATAATGTGTTTATTTTTTTTAACACTAGACCCCTTCCAAACGCAGCGACTCCATGAAACTTTGATGTTCCTAATTCCTTGGCGGAAAGCTTTGAGTGGTAATAACGTGTTTCTTTCTGCACTGCCATGCCTGACCAGCGACAGGAAGACTGCAGGCCATAATTATCCTGTTTGTTCACAGGCCGACAGTTTTTATTATTTAAATCTCTTTGGGCGAGAAAGGGAGCTGGGAGGCGCGAGTCTCTACCATTTTCTTGTCATGTTGTGTTCGTCAGCGTTAATGTCCCTCTCTGTAATTTGTCGCCGTTTTGTCCTCTTTATGCTTTTGAATGAAGGAACGCAGGCATTTCCCTGAGTGAGGGAATCGACGCTGTGGTGTAAAAAGTTGAAATTTGAGCAAATTGTTGGATCTGAGAGCTGTGGAAGACCAGCAGCCAGGCTGGGGAATAAAATCTAGCATGCTTCTGAAACTAACAGGCTGTTTTGTGGCGCAGGCCTGAACCGGAAGCTCCCAGGGGGAGTAACTGTGGGAAGTCCGGCCCAATGCTCATCCATGTCTTCTGTTTCATTTCACCGTGGCGTACTGATCTCGCACAGTCCGTGCTTTATATATTTTGTGTGTCATTACTTTGCTCTTGAAATGGATGAAATGCTTTATACATTGAACCGTTTCATCATTTCTACACACCTCATGAAGCGGTCAATAACCTCAGTGGACTAACATATCCTGCTCAATGCTGTGCCGTTTTGATAATTCTTACGCCCTGCTGTGGTTGTAAATGTACTGTATATTTACGTTGACACCTATTTATATTTTGTGCTAGTATATGAAATTGATGTGCATGTGTATAATATGCATACACATATATGCTCAAAAGCAAGTGAGCAGCTTACAGAGGCAGCATTTTTTAGACATTGTAGCCACGTTTCAGGTTACACAAAAGGTTAATTATGCTGCCTTAGTAGGTATGCAAGATTTTCAGATTCAAATTATGCTTCAGATGTGTTTAAATATTTTAATATGTATGGTTGCATAGTATGGGACCTTTTAATTGGATTGTGTATGGTATTTACAATATATTGACCCATATTAGAGTTTTTTTTTTTTTTATCAAGCAGCTGGGAGATTTTTTTTTTATTTTATTTTTTAAAGAACTTAATTTTATTCATCAATGACACATTAATTTGACCAAAGGAACAGTAAAAACATAATATTATAATTATACAAATTATAAGATACTATAATACAATTATTTTCTATTTCAAATAGAAATAGGCTGAACTTTCTATTAAAAAAAATACTGAAAAGATAATAATCTATCGGAGTTACCACAAAAATATTAAGAAGCACAACTGTTTTCAACATTGATAATAATAAGAAATGTTTATTTTGCAGAAAATCATGATTAATCATTTTTGAAGGATCATGTGACACTGAAGACTGGATTAATAATGCTGAAAATTAATTTAACATGACAGGAATAAATTACATTTAAAAACATATTAAATTAAAAACAATAATTTTATATGGTAATAATATTCTATAATATTACTGTTTTACTGTTTATGTGATTAAATAAGTTTAGGCTTCTTTAAAACAGACTTATTTAAAAAAAAAAAAAAAAATGTAAAATTATTGTTGGATAGAATTTTAATATCACCTTTAGAGAAAACAATTCCAAGATTACAGATCTATAGAGCAAAGTCAGTAAACAAACATGTAAATAAACATATGTTGGAATATACCAAAATATTTTTTACACAACTTTTGTGTTATGTATTTTGATGCTTGTTTAGAGTATCATTATCATGCTAATGTGAAACTCTCTTCAAATCAATTGCAATTCAACTCTGCTGTGCAGCCCTCTATTTAAAATGTTCCAGATCAGTCACTTATGAAGAATCATGATGGTTAGGATGCCGCCTCAGAAGTCAGCTCCCTATGTAGACTAGGAAGCTCACAAAGTTTAGAGGGTTATAATATTTATATAATGAGCCGGATACAGCACAAGTTAAAACCATAAAATGCGCTGTCACCGTATATTGTTTACAGCTAAACAGTATGAAATTGCCTCTCTTATTTGTATTCAGAATAGCAACATGAAAGTGAGTGTCTTTTAGGCAAAGAGAGAGGGAAAATATACTCAAATATTTACTGCACTGCAGTTGCCATCAGCGCTTGTTGCTAGGGAACTATATGAGTGTATTTTATAAAAGAAACATAGCTTTAACCAAAGCTGGTAGTATGACACTTTCAATAAATAAACACACTATATTTTGTCACACCCACACACACGAGCTCAACTTAAAAATATGATAAATTATTTTGTAAAACAAACTTCTACAAGACACTTCCCAATTTCCTCTCTAATATGGTGTTATTACGCTTTAATATTCTCATTCCTATGGTCTGCCAGAGTTCATACGGCAGTAATTCCCACTTTACCTTGTTTTCAGATACGAAGATCACTGTTAAATAAGATTAAATGTTTGTATTAGATTTTTTTCCCACAGTGCACTGCTACTATATGTAATAGGCTGCATCCACTGCAGATTTGTGAAGTCAGTGACCAATAGTAATTTATCTAATGCCGATAGTCGTGTAAATCTTTAAGTTGACAGATGCACCTGATGCAGTCAAAATGCTCAATGCATATGAAGATGCAACAGGGCTTCAGTCTTCACACAGTCACCCCTGCTTATACTGCCATCATGTGTTTGGTAAAGGAACTGCAGGCACGTTTATGAACGTAAAATGCTGTTGATTTGTGTTTGTTGTATCTCAAAATACTCCTCAAAGCAGTCGGAAAATTTTGTTTTGCTCCAAAATGCGTTTTAAGTAGCTCAGTTGAAAGTATTTTTCAAAAGTCCCAGTGTCTAAGTCCCAGCCCTGGGCATGCAGACGGAGCACGGCTTTATGACAGACATGGATTTAATTAGGGAGGTCATGGCAGTGTATTAAAACCTTTAATGGTCCCTGTCCTCATATTCATCTGTCAAAGATCAAGGCGTTCTCATTCTCTGTCTAAATATCACAAAGGCCTCTATTGGAATAAGACAGAATGCACGCCTCCATCCTCTCGAACACTGGAAATGTCAGAATGGCGATGCTCCGGGGTATTAGAGAAAGGGGGAAAGGTCAGCTACTGTAGTCTGCAGCTGGCATATGATATTTGGAGATGAGCAAATGCAGTTGCAGCTCCTGACAGCAGACTGGCGCTGCTGAAAGGCCTAATGAGGTTTTAGTCCTGCCGTATTCTTATTAGCAGAATTATCTCAAGATGATCACAAGATCGTTTTCTGCTGTTTGGAGTTTGCCGTTTTCATTTATGTGCTTTTTGTCCGTTTTATTAGATTTTGTATTTGTATTTATTTTTTACTTCAGTTGTAGGTTTAGTAATTTTCAGGTTATTTCAAGTTACTTGCCAAGGCAACATTTATTTTTTAAGTTTTAGTATTTCATATAATATTTATATTTTATTTTATTTTATTTAAAAAAAAATTTGTGTGTTAATAATACTGTTTACCACTATGTCACATTTATAAAATAGTATAAATATGTTATACAGTATTCTTTAAACAATAAAAACATGCTCATAAGCATCAGTGTTACTGCACGTATTTACACTGGGACACAAAAAGCCATATTTAGACACAAGAAATGCTTAGCAACCACCCATAGCAGAGATAGATAGATGGATGGATGGATGGATGGATGGATAGATAGATAGATAGATAGATAGATAGATGGCATAAAAGCATCTTAGCAGCCATTTACTGCACAACAAACTAGCATTGTGGCTGCAACTTTTTAAAAAGGGCAATTACCTCCCACATTGTTTTCAGAAAACTAGAATTCTTTTTTTTAGCACCGGTACATCAATATATACCAAATTCACACCACAGTCGAGTGTGATTCTGTCCCAATATTCTGTGAAGATTTGCTCAAGGTTGTTCCGGTTAGTCAGACAACGATTGTGCAGCACACTTTCAAACAGTGCCTTGAATTCTCAATTGGGTTGAGATCAGAGCTTTGACTGGGCTTGTTGGGCTTTTTGTTCTTCCGTGTTTATTCCACCTTGTGTTTAAGATCTTTGCCCTGCTGAAAGATGACCTTCCTCCCCATGTTAAACTGTTTAAGCCAGCCGTTTTCATATGCAGTGCCTTCTTACAGTATATTCTGGCACATCCATATTTCATTTTGTAACTACAGAGGCATCTTCTGATTAATGGCAGATTTACAACATGATGCTGCCACTGTATCACAATTATTATTTCACCTCGTTTGATATTCCTTATCTGCTTTCATGCGATCATTAATAATAACTAAATATACAATTTCTCCATCAACATGTGTCTGAAAATGTGCCTCAAAACATAATTTTCAGTTATAAGGCCAATTATATCTGTACAAGCAGCTGTATTGCGTTCTTTGAAAGCAGAAGTTAAATTAGTAACATCCTACATTGCACTTGGGTGGGATGTGAACAAGCATAATATCCATAAAAACTTTGCTGAGTTGCTGCTTGTAATTTGCAAATGGGTACAAGAATTGCTTCAGCCCCCTCTTCCTGCTAATTGAACAAACACTGGGATGTTCAAGCACTTCAATATTGCTTTGAACCTTTTCTCTTATTCACGCGTTTACTGTGCCTCAGCTTCTTTCGAATGCTCTTTAGTCTTCATTTTCACAGCTCTCCTTAATTCGCAACGTGATTAATGAACCCATAACTGGGATGTTTATCCAGAAAATGCACTAGTTATTGTAGTGATTAACAACTAGAGCCCAATTGGCATAAAAGCATCTTAGCAGCCATTTACTGCACAACAAACTAGCATTGTGGCTGCAACTTTTTAAAAAGGGCAATTACCTCCCACATTGTTTTCAGAAAACTAGAATTCTTTTTTTTAGCACCGGTACATCAATATATACCAAATTCACACCACAGTCGAGTGTGATTCTGTCCCAATATTCTGTGAAGATTTGCTCAAGGTTGTTCCGGTTAGTCAGACAACGATTGTGCAGCACACTTTCAAACAGTGCCTTGAATTCTCAATTGGGTTGAGATCAGAGCTTTGACTGGGCTTGTTGGGCTTTTTGTTCTTCCGTGTTTATTCCACCTTGTGTTTAAGATCTTTGCCCTGCTGAAAGATGACCTTCCTCCCCATGTTAAACTGTTTAAGCCAGCCGTTTTCATATGCAGTGCCTTCTTACAGTATATTCTGGCACATCCATATTTCATTTTGTAACTACAGAGGCATCTTCTGATTAATGGCAGATTTACAACATGATGCTGCCACTGTATCACAATTATTATTTCACCTCGTTTGATATTCCTTATCTGCTTTCATGCGATCATTAATAATAACTAAATATACAATTTCTCCATCAACATGTGTCTGAAAATGTGCCTCAAAACATAATTTTCAGTTATAAGGCCAATTATATCTGTACAAGCAGCTGTATTGCGTTCTTTGAAAGCAGAAGTTAAATTAGTAACATCCTACATTGCACTTGGGTGGGATGTGAACAAGCATAATATCCATAAAAACTTTGCTGAGTTGCTGCTTGTAATTTGCAAATGGGTACAAGAATTGCTTCAGCCCCCTCTTCCTGCTAATTGAACAAACACTGGGATGTTCAAGCACTTCAATATTGCTTTGAACCTTTTCTCTTATTCACGCGTTTACTGTGCCTCAGCTTCTTTCGAATGCTCTTTAGTCTTCATTTTCACAGCTCTCCTTAATTCGCAACGTGATTAATGAACCCATAACTGGGATGTTTATCCAGAAAATGCACTAGTTATTGTAGTGATTAACAACTAGAGCCCAATTGTAAGGCCATTGTATACTTGTTAGGGTGATTGTTTTTCATCTGTGTAAACTTTCGTTTCATAACTGAATGGCTATGCAGAACTTTGTTTTTCATGTATTTTATGTACATGAGATGTGTTTAATGCAGAGCTCTGTAGCACAACTAAAATCATATGTCTTTTATTTATTTATTTTTTGGTCAGTGTTAGGTCTAAAGGCCTGTTCACACCAAGAACCATAACTATAAAGATAACGATATTAGCGTCCACACCAGCGGACGATATCGTCTGTTTATTCTTAGCGCACGCTCGTCTGCCGCTTTAAATTCTCGAGCTCGTGATAGCAGGATTGATTCTGATTGGCTGTCAATGTTTTTAATCGTTCATCAGCTGGAAAAAAAATCGTTCTGAAAGTGATTCCAACGATATCATTTCTCTGTGTCTTTATCGTTATAGTTGTGGTGTGAACTATGCTATTCTTTAATATTGAGAACGATTTTTAGAACTATATCTTTATCGTTATCTTTATAGTTATCGTGCTTGGTGTGAATGGGCCTTAAAGGCATTACTAACTAATTAATTAGGCTACTTTTCCCTTAAAAAACTAAAGTAAGGGATTACTCTTAGTTTTTATGTAATTTAATTACAGTTACTTCGGATGTAATTGCATTAAATACTGTATAAACTGTAGAACAAGTCTATATAAAACAATAGTGGATTTAACATCAATGTGTAACATCTAATGTTAAAATGTATGTTTTTTTAACCTTTTTGTATCCTTCTTCCTTTAAATACTTTTATCAGTTCAAGAATATTTTATGGAATTTTATATTATTTATTTAAAAGAGCCGTTTCATGTGTTACCTTGTACTGTTCAACTAGTCGTGGTTGATAGGATTTAGAAAGTAATTAGTAGTGCTGTCAATCGATTAATCGCATCCAAAATAAAAGTTTTTGTTTACATAATATATGTATGTGTGCTGTGTATATTTATTGTGTATGCATAAATACACACACATGCATGTATATATTTCTGAAAAATGCTATGTTTCTATATTAAATATATTTATTTATAATATAAATTATATGAATATAAATATAGACATGTAAATACATGTAAATATTTTCAAAATATATGCATGCATGTATATATACATAATAAATATACACAGTACACACATATATTATGCAAACAAAAACTTTTATTTTGGATGCGATTAATCACGATTAATCATTTGACA
>NW_015656630.1:3691960-3701558 GCF_001515625.1 Sinocyclocheilus rhinocerous
TGTTTTGTTTTGTTTTGTTTTGTTTTGTGTTTTGTTTTGTTTTGTTGTTTAAAGGAGAGAAGGCCTGTCCAGGGAACTTAGATGCAAATTAGTATTGTGCTAAAATCTCTATGTACTATACATCTTTTTCATTTTATAATTCTGACTTTTTTTTATTATACTGAAACAAACAAAATGAATAAAAATACCTAAGTCTGCAAGCAAAAGTCAAAGATCTCAATATTAATTATATATAAATATATTTCCTTTTTTTTTCCAAAACCAAATGATCAATGTTATTTTAGTATCACTGAGATACTGTACTATTATAGTTTTTATTAGTATTCTGAATTCATTTTTATTTTAAATTTTAGTTAAAGTATGAGTAATTTTGTTGTGTTTTGTTAATTTTATTATTATTAATTTATTTATTTTATTTTTGTAAATATGTCTTTATAGTTTTATTACTTTTCTTTTTAGTTTTAAGGCCTGTTCACACCAAGAATGATAACTATAAAGATAACGATATTAGCGTCCACACCAGCAAACGATATCGTCTGTTTGTTCTAAGCGCAGATGCGTCTGCCGCTTTAAATTCTCGAGCTCGTGATAGCAGGATTGATTCTGATTGGCTGTCAATGTTTTTAATCGTTCATCAGCTGGAAAAAAAATCGTTCTGAAAGTGATTCCAACGATATCATTTCTCTGTGTCTTTATCGTTATAGTTGTGGTGTGAACTATGCTATTCTTTAATATTGAGAACGATTTTTAGAACTATATCTTTATCGTTATCTTTATAGTTATCGTGCTTGGTGTGAATGGGCCTTAAAGGCATTACTAACTAATTAATTAGGCTACTTTTCCCTTAAAAAACTAAAGTAAGGGATTACTCTTAGTTTTTATGTAATTTAATTACAGTTACTTCGGATGTAATTGCATTAAATACTGTATAAACTGTAGAACAAGTCTATATAAAACAATAGTGGATTTAACATCAATGTGTAACATCTAATGTTAAAATGTATGTTTTTTTAACCTTTTTGTATCCTTCTTCCTTTAAATACTTTTATCAGTTCAAGAATATTTTATGGAATTTTATATTATTTATTTAAAAGAGCCGTTTCATGTGTTACCTTGCACTGTTCACCTAGTCGTGGCTGATAGGATTTAGAAAGTAATTAGTAGTGCTGTCAATCGATTAATCGCATCCAAAATAAAAGTTTTTGTTTACATAATATATGTATGTGTGCTGTGTATATTTATTGTGTATGCATAAATACACACACATGCATGTATATATTTCTGAAAAATGCTATGTTTCTATATTAAATATATTTATTTATAATATAAATTATATGAATATAAATATAGACATGTAAATACATGTAAATATTTTCAACATGTAAATATTGTAAAATACAAACACAATTCTGAGGAAAAAGTCTCGCATTTCGCAAAGAGTTTACATTTTGCAATATCGACTTTATATCTCACAATTCTGAAAAATAAATCAGAATAGTGTTGTAAAAAATGCTTTTATGAGATAAAAAGTCACAATTACTTTCTTTCTTTCTTTTTCTTTTATCCTGTGGAGTGGACTTTCTTGGTTGTAGGCAATCAGAAATCATTATACTTCATATTATATGCTTTGTGATGGCTTGCCTTACATCAGTCAGTATTCTAACTGGTTGTTCATAGGAAAACATTTAATTCAACAAATATTAAATTTTTTGTTTTAATATATTTAAATTTTTTAAAAAACATAAAATATTTAACAAAAATAGCCTATTAAATAACAAAAATATTGGTTATTGTTTAATATGAGATCCAATTGTATGTTTAATCTACTATGAAAGAAAACCTTATTTAGGACTGTTGGGTCAACACAACAATTGGCTTTTTTCTAAATAGGCAGAACTATTACAAAACTGATATTTTGCACACACACAATCAGAATGACAACAGTTATAGAATAAAATTGGAAGTTGTATATCCTAAACTTGAAAATGCCCTATTTTGTCACAATCCATATACTGAAATGTCCCTTCATGACAGCATTTGCTATTGTTAACATGTAAACAAGCTGCACTCAATAAACCAAAATGCTTTTGAACAGTCACCTTCAACGATTGATTCTGTAATTTGCCATCTAAAAAGTCTTCTAGCTCCTAAATGTTTATTTTAGTAGCCAATTGCTCCCTAGTCATTGTTTTGTCTGGAGTTTCGAAATAGTGTCGCAACAAAAGAGTCCCAGTCCTTAGAAATGAAAATATCACCGGGAATAAAACTATACTGTATGATTTGTAATTGAGCAGAATGAGAGAAATGGTCTGTATATATATATATATATATCTGCAAGGCACTGAAAATATAAATATATGTATCTCTTAAATATAAAACTGTCCAATATATGCTTACACAAGGCCTTCATAATCTACTGAATCAGTGCTCACATCAGAATTGTAAACTGCCTCTTTAATCTAATAGTAACTCATAGTCTCGGTCTCATGAAAGACTCGTCAAGCTATATTGTTGGTCTGTTTTCATCTGGGCTAAATCATTATGGGATGTGGTTTTGTTACTGACAGCAGGTCAGTGACCCTGACTGGACCCATAAGACATGAGCACGGCGAGTCTGGCTGTCGCCTCAGCAGTGCTGTGCATTTCTACATGACATTTCATATCATTTGTTTCATCGTCACCCTGTGGGTGTGACGTCTTCTCCCTGACCCAGCCGCTTCAGGGCTCAAGCAAATGTCACTGGGCTTGATTCCAGCCTCGAGCCAAGACTGTGGCAGAGGCCCAGTATAGCCGGCGTCACGCTTGGGTTTCACATCAGATTCATATAGATCCTTCTAACCAATCAGATCAAGGAGGTGTGGGTCAGGAGCCAATCATACAGTAGATGGAGTGGTGCCCGCAGCTGAAGATGATAAATGGCAATCATGTTAATGTTCTCAAGCTACTGTTATTCACGTTCACTTCAGCTCCTGAAATAGAAACTAGACTTAATTACAGTTTAATGAGCAACTGTTTAACAATATTGCAAGTGATTCTCACAACATCTAAACATTAACCTCAGTAATTATATCAGGGTGAGATCTTTTTACCTCAGATTCACCTTTTATAATGAGTTTTCACAACAAATTATAGCCCATGAGCAAAGGTTTCATAAAAATGTAGCTTGTTTTCCACTTGAGTAACGTGTCTGCTGATTTTATATTAATGAAATACATTACTTTTACAGCCAACAAAGTTGTTATTGCTATAGCTGTCAAATGTCAATTCCAATGTTTCATCTTACTATTTATTTAAAATATTAAACTGTTTTTTTAAAACCGTGACTCAGTCATGTTGCTCATTTTCTTACCAACTGTTTTTTTAATCATATATCTGCAAGGCACTGAAAATATAAATATATGTATCTCTTAAATATAAAACTGTCCAATATATGCTTACACAAGGCCTTCATAATCTACTGAATCAGTGCTCACATCAGAATTGTAAATTGCCTCTTTAATCTAATAGTAACTCATAGTCTCGGTCTCATGAAAGACTCGTCAAGCTATATTGTTGGTTTGTTTTCATCTGGGCTAAATCATTATGGGATGTGGTTTTGTTACTGACAGCAGGTCAGTGACCCTGACTGGACCCATAAGACATGAGCACGGCGAGTCTGGCTGTCGCCTCAGCAGTGCTGTGCATTTCTACATGACATTTCATATCATTTGTTTCATCGTCACCCTGTGGGTGTGACGTCTTCTCCCTGACCCAGCCGCTTCAGGGCTCAAGCAAATGTCACTGGGCTTGATTCCAGCCTCGAGCCAAGACTGTGGCAGAGGCCCAGTATAGCCGGCGTCACGCTTGGGTTTCACATCAGATTCATATAGATCCTTCTAACCAATCAGATCAAGGAGGTGTGGGTCAGGAGCCAATCATACAGTAGATGGAGTGGTGCCCGCAGCTGAAGATGATAAATGGCAATCATGTTAATGTTCTCAAGCTACTGTTATTCACGTTCACTTCAGCTCCTGAAATAGAAACTAGACTTAATTACAGTTTAATGAGCAACTGTTTAACAATATTGCAAGTGATTCTCACAACATCTAAACATTAACCTCAGTAATTATATCAGGGTGAGATCTTTTTACCTCAGATTCACCTTTTATAATGAGTTTTCACAACAAATTATAGCCCATGAGCAAAGGTTTCATAAAAATGTAGCTTGTTTTCCACTTGAGTAACGTGTCTGCTGATTTTATATTAATGAAATACATTACTTTTACAGCCAACAAAGTTGTTATTGCTATAGCTGTCAAATGTCAATTCCAATGTTTCATCTTACTATTTATTTAAAATATTAAACTGTTTTTTTAAAACCGTGACTCAGTCATGTTGCTCATTTTCTTACCAACTGTTTTTTTAATCTGAATTGATAAACTGCTAAGTTGAAATAAGATATATATTAATGATATTCACCACAATGCATTTATTACATTTTGTGTTCATTTTTGGTATACTCTCAGTACAATCATCCTTTTGAAATCATTTGCTCTTTATGATTTATCGCGGGAGTCCAGCAGAGGGCACTGCTGCACAGATCATTTGATGAGTAAACATCCATTTGTTTCCTATATTGACAAATAAAAGCTATGGTTGTGTGGCATTGATTTATATAATATATATAAAGTCACATATACTTAGTTTAAAATAGTAGTGTACTTCAGAAAAAACACTATATAAATATATATATATATATATATATATATAATTTACAATATATGAAATTTTTTTATTTTTTTCATTTTTATTGTATTAATTTTATTATTTTGTTAATTTAGTTTAATTCATAAAATGCCATTTATTTTATGAATTAATTTTATTCATGTGTTTGTTTCATTTATTTTATTTATTTTGTATTTTTTTTATTAACTCAGTTAAATATCTTATTTAATTTTTTTGTTTACTTATTTCATTTCATTTTGCAAATGTCAGGTGTGCAAATACAGACGGTGCATTGCACAGAAATGTGGACGGCCTTATGCATGTCCAGATGCATCACGCAGCAGTGAGTGAGAGTTTGTGCTGCTGTTGATTGCAGGTGATGTTCTGTACGAGCTCCTGCAGCACATTCTGAAGCAGAGGAAGCCTCAGTCGCTCTCATCGCCGTTCTTTCCCATCGGCTCCTTCCACACGCTGACCGACGCGCCGCTGCAGACGCACAAACTCGAAGGTGAGCTCTTCTTCTGCTTCTGTGAGCGATTGCTGTGGCTGAAAACACTGGCGCTGCGGTTTAACACGATCCTGGAGGAAGTGCCTGTCTGGAATGTTGACAGAAAAACCGGTTTGACGAGGAAGCGCTGCTGTAGTTTAGCAGGATATATATATATATATATATTTATATATATATATTCTCCATTTGTTGTGAAACAGAAATTCTGGAAAGTCAACTGTCATGCTCAACTACTGACTTGTTTAAGCTGTTTTGAATTCTTTTTCCAAACAGGTGGCAGGTGTTTCATTTCTGACTGAATTTGGAAGGCCTCCAATAAATTGGCCACAGCATTGTACTTCACAACCATTTATCACTGACAGCACATTATGTTATGATCTTGGATGAACAATAATAAAATAAACAGTAGAGGCCAAACAAAATATTATGTCTGTTTTAAGCTAAACTGAATGAAAGCACAGTGGATGTTTGGAAAGGAAGGTCTGTGGTACATTTGATCACGTGTGTACTTTAGTGTTTGTAAGTCTAAAGAGGTAATTGTGTTCTAATTAAAAATAAGCAAAAGTGTTAAAACCTCACATGTATAGCAGTGTTGCAGCCTATATGTATATTTGTTATCTCCACAGTACATGTTTTTTTGTTTTTTTGTTAATTAGTACCTCATTAACCTCTCACCACTAATTATTGAAATATGAAAAGTCATGATTACAATAGATAGATAGTATATGCACAAGATTTTAATCACTACATAAATACACTCCGTTAATCTAGACCTAAGTCATTATCATTTATTCATTCATATTCAGTTTTATTTAGCAGGTAGTCACAGACTGTAATTGTGTCACTGTTCTAAACAGATGTGAAATATGAGTCCTGAACACAGCTCATATTTATCAGGCTAAGTACTGTATGAAGAATATTCTACTTTCTGGTTGCATCTTTCTTTCACCTTTCATTCTGTCACCTTCATCATATCGTTATGGATATAATCTATCTATGTGGATATTTACCTAACAAACTTGTTACTATTTACAAATGACTGTAAACAGCCACAGTAACATGATAAAGCAATAAGCCACAATAAGCTGTGGTTTACAGCGATATTAGAAGAGCTAAGGGCTGTTGTTAGGCACGGCATGGAGCGAATATAAAATAGTTACTACATATACCTAGCAACATTTCATAAAATAAACATGCAGCAACAAAAAATTTAGTAATTTATTGATAACAAATTATAATTCTTCCGCCAAGCAATTGAGTTATTTAGCAATGTTTAGCAGAATGGTTCCCAAGCAAAACACAGACACGTGAAACACATGAAGTTCTAGGTCGTGCAGTCCATTAGATTCTAACATATTCTGATATAATTACATCATCATTCACATGGTGAAGCTGATTGGTTTCTTTTCGCATCAGCAGGCAATGAGCATTCAAATACTTGGCTAGTGCTAGTGAGCTTCAGAAACCCTCCACTTCCCCAGCTCCACCTGTATACATCTGCTACTGGGTGATTACATGTTTATTATACTCAATTATCTCATATTTCATCTCAAGCTCTTCACGGAAACTGTACACTAACTTTTGGAATAAAAAAGATAATATGAGAAAAAAAAAGTTGTGGTGGAAATGACTCACTAACCGAGAAACACTAATAATTTGTGTCAAAACTGATATACATTATTTTCACACAATAAATGATTACTATTATTTATTAATTATTTATCATTATTATTTATTACAGCTTTACTGTTTTCATTTTTATTATTTTAGAATCTTTCTTTGTTCAAATTATAAGCATTTTTTAAATATTGCATATTGGATTATCATAGTTTAAGACCGAATGTCTGGGTCTGAAACAAAGGAATTTAAATACATGGAATTTATGTATATTTATTGCTTTACCCTTGTTCCAGACGCAGGCCTCCATTCATTAAGTCAAATATAAATTATGGTACCATGTGCTTTATATGGAAACAAGTAGAAATCAGTTAGTTTTAAATTAACATCCATTTCTAAAAGGTTATCAACCCATTCTAATGTCTTTTATGTGATGCATTCAAGTGTCGACCCCTGGTCCTCACATTTTTCTTTACAGACCTAAATTTGAGTATCTAATATCGCTTCACCTTCCTCTAAAGATAGTGACAGACTAGGAAGGCACTTGGGTCCAGTTATGCCGTATATCGATCAGACTTCAAGTAGAAATCCATCTAATGGCTTGAAACATGATCATACATAGAAAATACCAACATAAGATCTGTGAAACATTGCCAAAAGCAGTTTTAGAGAATGAAAAGAGGACGAAGATTTCAGCTGAAGATGATAAATGGTGATGTTAATGGTGCAGATCTGAGGGATCTCAAGTCTTCAACCCCATTACATTACCAGTGCAAGGCTAACTCACCCTACAAGGCATACAAATTGATTGACTAATTTTGTCCATAGAAGAAATTCACCTTCAAGCAAACCAAAAATAAACTAAAAAACCTAATTTATCTTCTAACTCTCACATGCTTCGCATACTATGGTTGTGCCGAGACTTAAGAAGGTTGCTTCTGCAGTTACTTTAAAGAACAGGGTGGTGAACTCATCTGAAAATGATTAATTAAACTTGCAAAGCACTGGGGGAATAGCATAGATAAAAGCTCTTTTGTACAATCAGGAACAGAATGAGTTTAACGAGGAGCTTTACACAGATTGGACCTTTCTCCTCCATTGAGTTAATTATCCAATCAAATGAAGACGCCATCTACCACTTTCTTATACTGTTTTTCACCTTTTTTTAACATGCATGAAAATTACTGAGCACTTGGTTACGACTAATTTAATAGACTTAATTACTATCTGTGTTTCTACTTAAAGCAAAAGCACAAGTGAAACGGAGTAAATTCAGTGGCACCAGGTGAATTTTGGGCATGGCATAAATTATCCAGAGCCCTCAAGCATTGGGCTTGTTTGAGATGAGCAAAATCTGCGCAGAACCGATCACCGGTGATCACCGCGAGATGCATGCCGGTTAGAAATGTGTCCGACTTGCTCTGATGTCATGCTGACGTGTGCCAAAAAACTCTCGCAACGGCGAGGCGGCTGTGTCGGATTTTCCCAGTCCTGCTCCTGGAGTTCACCCAACACTGCAGATTTTCTATGCCTCCCTAATCAAACACACCTGCTTCAACTCATTGACTCGTTAGCAAAGACACAAAGAGCAGAAATGGACTGGAAAACTGTCTCCGAGCAACACAGTAGTGGTGTTTGTATATGAATTAGTGTGCTTGAACAAATCGGTTGAGTGAATGATTCAGTGACTCACTCACTTGTTTTAGTTATTTAAATGAATATTGTGTTAAACAAATCTGTAGCAATGGGAGAAGCAAAGCTTCTTGTAGCTCTGAATCAATTTAAGCAAAATGATTCACTGTTTTGAAAAATTCAGAACAGCTTGTTGCACCTGCTGGTAATAAAAAAAAAAAAAGCTGTGTAAGTGCAATGAAACCCAGCCCAAACATGTGTAATGACACCTTTTTCAAACCAACTGCAAATGTCTCAATGAAAGTGTAATCTATTAAATATAATTTACAAATAATTAAATCCATTGAATATGAAGGTTCTGTTAAAATTTGTGTTTTTATTAATATGTAGTGTTTGCTTTGTGTGTTATTAGGAACAGTAGTTGGAAGCAATTAAGTATCATTATCCTTTTTGTATAATGCATTACAATTCATTAAATTCATTAAAAATGAACCTACATTGCAAAACTAAAAAAAAGACTCGTTCATGGATCAGACCAATGCCATCTACCGGCGAGCCCTTTGGAGCCCTACCGAGGTATGTAACGAAGCCTCGTTTGCTGAAATCACGTTACTTGGCGAGTTTGATACAAGCTCCAAACTAATGATTCAAAACAAAAGTTCAGTAAATGCTTCGAAGCTTCGTGAAGCAGTGTTTCCGTCACTACGAATCTGACAGGAATGCCCAAACATGGATAAGTGGAGTGAAAAGGGTTAAGTTTTATCCATAATTCCTGATCATAAAAATAAAAATTGCCTTTTGCAGTTGAATTTGTTTTCCACAAATTAACTTTTTGGGAAATATTAGCATGCTAGGTTGCTAAGAAAACCAGTTAAACATGCAAGTTTGTGTCAACCAACAGTATTTGGTTGTATATTGTACCTATAATAATTATTATTAATGCACAGTATTCTCTCCAAATGAATAACTTATTATTTTAAATGGTGATAAAACTATAACGCCATAAAGTAAATATGAGTCGTCATTTAAAATAGCTAATGTGTGAATCTATTGAATTTACCGAATGACTGTTCCACTGCGCGCGCGCGCGCGCTCTCTCTCTCTCTCTCTCTCTCTCTCTCTCTCTCTCTCTCTCTC
>NW_015656630.1:3704363-3713710 GCF_001515625.1 Sinocyclocheilus rhinocerous
AGAGCACCAAGATGGATAAATCTGTCCATTAGGAGAATTTAAATAACTTTTACAGTTTTATCAGGGTCTATTTGTTAGGCAGGAGATTTATGGTCAGCCTGTGAGGGCGTCCGTGTTTCTGATCTGCCCTGTCTGGAGATTAAATCTGGATCAGCCCGAGGAGAGACCAGCTTGACTGCCACAATCCACAATTGGAGATGATCTTATCTCTTTAAAAATTGCCTCGAGTCGACGGCTGGGATGAGTCTCTCTCTCTCTCTCTCTCTCTCTCTCTCTCTCCATCCTCTGTCACTAAAATAATCGAGCGGGATATTCTTCTGTTTTCACATCTGTCTACGGAACCATCAAAGCAGACAGTAAATGAGAGCGCGCTTGAACAAGGATCCCTCAACATTAGTTTATTTAATTATCAAAACAGACAACCTGAACATCATGCAGGTAAGATACCTGAGATGAATGCAAAGAAAATATTTTAATCTAGGTTATGTTAATAATCCATTGATCTCCAACTAAAAAATGTTGTTTTAGGGATTATAAACAGAAATAACGCGTTCTGATAAACGATTTTGAAAGCAAAGAACCTGATCTACTATCTATCTTTCTGTGCCTTTCACTTAGAAGTGTTTAGAAACTTTAATCCAGTCCGCGTTTTCTCAGATATAGGAAATTCTGTGCGTTCGGAAATGGTTACACATTTGGTTGCCGCCTACCATTAATTAATTCATTATGAATTAAATATGCACAATACATAAAGTTTAACACACGTGTTTTAACCTTTATGCATTGTGCATATTTAATTCTTTCTCTTCTTAAATAAATTTTTCTACACGTAAATGTTGGTTATGTCACTGATAAACAGAGATAAAATTAGTTGAAGGCTAATTCCTATTTTACTTTCTTTTAACTTGCTTTCTAACATGGTATTCAATCACACTTTCTACTAAGTGGAATCTAAAGTGTGTGCGTTTTTGTGACAAATCAGGACATAAATTTGTATAATGACAAGGGTATGACATAGGTATTACAAGGAGAAGGTGACTTTTCAGGACATTACCCCATGTCCCCACTTTTCAAAACGCATATAAATCACACAGAATGGAGTGTATTGAAAATCTGAAATAGCACAAAGTTTCCTGTGAGGGGTAGGTTTAGGGGTAGGGTTGGTGTAGGACAATAGAAAACAAACCTGTGTGTGTGTGTGTGTGTGTGTGTGTGTGTGAGAGAGAGAGAGAGAGAGAGAGAGAGCGAGAGAGAGAGAGATTTAAAGTGTATTAAATTGTCTTGAGAGGAGCCCTAAGCCATTTTTTATCTACAAAGTTTGTTGGATGGTGACTTTCATAACCAGTAATCTGATTATTATGTAACACTGTGCCTTCTTTAGACTACTTTAGAACAGCCTGTGTCAGGAATTTGATATCATGCCCTTCATGTCCTTGGGTTAACGTAATATAAGAGGTTTTGGAGGAAACAGGGAAAAGGGCCAGAAATAAATATTTCAATATCTGTACCAGATTACTACTGGTATTTCAGTTTCTTAGGCCAGTCAACTTCAAAATGAGAGGACTGTAAGGGAATTTGGGGAAATGTTATACACATTTTCTTTTAATATTTTACATTGTAACATTGAATATCCCCACCACACTGGTAATATTTATAGTTGCATACACAAATACTCTCTTATCCACTTAAACATAGATGTGCCTGACAAGAAAACAATATAGACACAGATGACCTATGACAGCAGCAGTGATGGCTTATATAATCATTGGCGAAGGAACAATGTGTCCATATGTCTGTTTCTTGAGTCTGTCATTTTCGATTGACACTTTGATAGCAGGGCTATTCAGTTCCATTCCTGGAGGGTCACAACTCAGAGAGTTTAGTTCCAACCCTAATTTAACACATCAGAGCCAGCCAATCAAGATTTTCAGGGTTACTTGATTACTGCATGGAGTTGTGTTTGATTAGGGTATCAGGATTAGAATTAAACTCTGTGAGTTGTTGCCATCCAGAAATGGAAATGAATAGCCCTGATTTAAAGCATGCCCTCCTTTGAAGAATTTATTCTCTTGGAACACTCAGTAACCAGTATTTGATGAGTTAGCAAGGATATTTTCTTCTCTTGGTGTGGAATGTTATGTCAAAATGAGAAACCCAGGGATTGTTTACAGTTTGAAATCATTTTGGTACTGTGTTATTTTTAAAAATCCAGCTGCACTGCACAAAAAAATATTTTCGAAAATGAGCCAGATTTGTGTTTCCCATGTTTTTATTTTTACCTTTAGCCAGTTATTTAAAGCAAGTATTCTATTGCTGGAATATCAAATGTGACACTTGCATGACATAAGAAGTATACCATTGGCTCATCTTGGCCAACTCCATGGTATCCGTGTATATTTGATCATTAACAGACAAAGAAAGAGGAGGAAGGAAATGAGGTTCTTCTTTGGTTCCTGAAAAAAATTAGATGCAGCTTACACTGGGGGGCCTCTGTTTCTGAACTGATGTAATGTTGCCTCTCCATGCTGGCAGACTGATCTAAAATTCAAACACAACATAACTCTAAGTTATATTTAATAATTCAGTGAACATTCTGTTAAATTCTAAATAGGAAAATTTCTTACTCTCTGGTCTCTGAGAATCTGTCACAAGAAACACCCAAAGTATAGCCCAAAGGCAACATCATTGGGCGGGCAGAGAACAAGAAGACTGATTGTCTGTCACTGTTGGGATTTAGACTGTGAACATATGCACATTTTCAAAGTGTCAGAAATAAAGTTTTCAGCATTGTGGACCCCAGACCTTAACCATGATTCCAAACTTGCATGTGAATAAATTTTTGGACTAATTTGCTAAGTGTTTATTTGTTAAAACAGAAGCCTTGGTTTAATGCAGAGGTTTGCTCCCTCCTCAAAACATGAGATGCTGCTTTCAGGGGAGGTAACAAAATTGAAGATAAAGCATTGAGGGAAGCCAGGAACAACCATGCTGCTGGGGTAGAATAAGCCAAGGTCACATATACCCAGAAGATCCAGGAACACCTGGAGAACCACCAGCAGATGACCAGATGCTTTCTGTCACAGCAGCTGAAGTAAAAAGGACTCTGTATAGAGTTAAGGCCACTGACCCAGATCGCATCCCCTGGATGCTGAAAGGATGCTTGACCCAGCTGATTGTTGTTCTTACAGACATCTTTAACATCTTACTAGCACAATCTGTGGTCCCAGTATGCTTCAAAACTGTCACCATTATCTCTATGCCAAATAAATCATCAATAACCTCCCTTAATGTCTGTCACTCTGTAGCACTTACACCCTTTGAGAAATGCTTTGAGCAGGCTGGTCATTACTCACACAAAAACCATCAACCCACCCACACTGGACCCCTTACAGTCTGCCAACAGACACAACCGCTTCACTGTGGATGCCATGTCATATGTCATCCTGGCCCTCGTACACTTGCAGCACAAAGGCACTTGTCAAAATGGAGTTCACTGACTTGAGCTCAGCTTCCAACACCATTATACCAACACACTCTGCAACTGGATCATGGACGTCTTGACTGACAGATCTCAAGCAGTAGGGGTCTATAAGAATAGATTGCACTCTTTCACTCTAAACACTGGTGCCCCTCAGGGCTGTGTTCTTCTCAGTCACTTACTGTTTATGTTATTTACTCATGGCTGTGTTGCCCAGCATCAGAACAACCACATCATAAAGTTAGCTGGTGACACAACAGTGGTGGGCACACAAAACAACATGACAGTGTACAGAGAGAATGTGATAGACCTTAAGGTGTTGGTGCAGTGACACAATCTCTTAACTCACAATAATCCATCTCCACCTACACATCAATTAATGAGTATGTTTACATGGACAACAATATTCTGATTTTAACACGATTAAGACAATACTCTGATTAAGAATCTACCATGTAAACAGAGATTTTTGATTACCTTAATCCGGCTGTACTAAACTGAGGGCCAGTTATTTAATGTTCATACAGTTCTTTGTATATGTGTAATGGTTAATTCGCTGTTGTTATTTAGTCAGGCGACAGTCACACGCCTATTGTTAGGACTCAGAAGGTGCAAAGGACCCGGATGCTGACGCAGTTTAGTACAGTTAGAATCGCCATTGCGAGACGATCCTAACGGTGATGATAATGCCAATTCTCCCGCAATATTGAGTAATCGCATGTGTGCGTGCATCAAAGAGTAAGTTTGTTGCTTCATTATACTGTGTTTACATTTGATTGTGAATTAGTCTTTTAAGACGTGCTTATCGCATCTGCCGAGCACATGTGTCTGTAAGCTAATCTAGCCAATCTTATACGATCGCTGTAAAGACATATTTTCAGTGTTAATGTCATAACAAATGCAGATATTATTCATTTGCATATTGATGTTTTATCAGTGTGTATATTTATACTTTATTATTGTTGTTTCTCTTTCTAGAACCACACTCAATTAAAACTGTTTAAGTTTGCAATGAGTGGTCTATGAGTGGTGTGTGCATCTAGCTCCTCCTAAACGGACATCGCTTAAGTTAATTGTTCTGATCGGACCATTTTTGGTGGTTGCCACCGGGTATTAATTAGCACCTAAGAGCTAAACAATTCTTTAAATGGTCCTTCGAGCCGGATCGGCAACTTCTGAATTAATATAATGTCCATACATAGTGAGGAGATTAGTGATGCTACAGTTCGCTCCCGACGCCGAACGCAGATGCCAAGGTACCTTGATGACTATGAGGTGGATTATGTGCCAGAGCAGCGATCAGTACACACACCTTTAGACCACTCCAACGTAGGAGAACAGCTAATAGGGGCTACAGGAGGTCCATATCTACCTCACAACACCCTGGTTGCTGGCATTGATCACTTTCCTGCCTATGAGGGGAATCCACACTTCTCACCTGAAGCACTGCAGATGCGCCTCAAGGATCTGGAGAAAGAGAACCGTCAACTCAGACGCGACCTCAGTGAACACTCTGCAGCTCGCACTCCAAGATCAATGTCTCCATCTCAACTATTTCATTCGCCTAGACATCTGACGCCCAATATAGAGAATCGAATATCTACCTCACCGTCACACCACAGAGTAACGTCAACAAGAGATCAAAGAGATCCACGTTATGAAGGAGAAAGGTCAGTGAAAATCAGTGAGGATAAGTTGCACGCAGAACGTCAACGTGATAGAATAGATGAGATCACTCTTGAGCTTCAGAGGATGAAAGCGAGTTCCAAGCAATCCAGATCAACTTCGCCATCGCCAGAGCGTGCAGTAACACCCCAGAGGGCTGAGCATGCTGATGAATGCTACCATCACCCAAGACGTCCATCCTCACACTATTACAGCCCTACCTCCAGGCAACAGAGACCATTTGTGCCTTATCATTCCTCATCGCCATCCAGTCAAGAGAACACTTATCGTGGTCCAACCCCTACCATTCCTAACTTCACCAAAGAGGATCCACGTGAGTTCGCCAGGTTAAAGGTAGCTCTTGACAATCTCCTGCCTGCTGACGCTACAGAGCGCTTTAAGTTCCAAATATTGATGGACCACTTGAAGTTTGAGGAAGCATTGCTCATTGCTGACTCCTACAGTAACAGCAGGTACCCTTTCACTCATACCATGCAGGCCCTAACAGAAGTCTATGGGCAACCCCATCAACTTGCACTTCAACGCATTGCTGTTCTGATGGATGGACCCAGCATAAGAAGTGGTGACACCAGAGCATTCAGGCTTTTTGCACTGAAGGTGCGGGCCCTGGTTGGAATGCTGGATCAGTTAGGAAGTCCTGGACGTACAGAACTGACTTGTGGGTCTCACGTCTCCCGCCTCCTAGCTAAACTACCTCACGATCTCAGAGCAAACTTTAAGAGGTATGTCAATCCACTCAAGACACCTATCCCTACCTTGCTTGAATTTGCAGAATGGCTGGAGTATGAGGTGAGGGTGCAAGAGGACGGTACCCAGTTCAGTATTGACCCTGGTAGAGAGAGACAGAGCTTCCGCAAAGACCAGCAAAGAGTGCCTAAAGGATCACACAAATCTACTGCCATCTTCCATGGAAGTGAGCAAAGTCCAGTTTCTAAGGCTGAATCTGTTTACCGGAATACAGTTTCTGAGGTGAGATCACTAGAGAAACCAAAGAAATACTGCCCCTTCTGTAATACAACTCAGCACTATCTCAATCAGTGTTCAAACTTCAAGCTGCTGACCAAAGAGCAGATCGTTACATGGATCAGATCCAATCAGAGATGCTGGAAATGTGGGCGTGATCACCAAGCAGGTCAGTGTACTCTTAAGGCGAAATGCAAGAAGTGTCAAAGGAGACATCTAGAAATTCTGCATGAGGCCAACAATGAAATGAGTGCTAATGCTACCAAAGAAACAGGAGAGATCACCCAGTCTACCAGCACCACAATAGAAACTCTGTATGTCGATCGACCATCTGGCAGCAGTAGAGTGTTACTGAAATTGTGCAGAGTCATCATACGCTTCAACTTCCAAGGGCTGAGCTTGAATGAATATCTTCTTCCTGGGCCAACTCTGGGTGCGACCTTGCTGGGAGTACTTCTCCGTTTCCGAGAGTATGCAGTAGCCATTAGCAGCGACATAAGGGGGATGTTTCATCAGGTGCGTCTCCTACCAGAAGACCAAGCATTCGTGCGATTCCTGTGGCGAGACCTGAAACCAATCAACGCACCTGATGTCTACCAGTGGTCAGTGTTACCATTTGGTACCACGTGCAGCCCGTGCTGTGCAACCTTTGCTCTTCGGAAACATGTTGCTGATCACAGCCAACCAGCCAGTGAGGTACGAGTATCAGTAGATCGTTGTTTCTATGTGGACAACTGGTTGCAAAGTGTTCCCTCTCTTGAGACTGCCAGACAATTAGTTGATGACATGCAACATCTGCTGGTCGAGGGTGGATTTGAACTGCGCCAATGGGCTAGTAACACTCCTCAACTGCTGCAACACCTGCCACAGCAAATCAGGTCAGAGAACCATGAGCTTCCTACCCAATTGAAACGCTCTAAAAGAGATATCGCCATCTCAGAGGCCTACCTCTTCAGTCAATTGACCATGCGAGGCCATTACTGCTCATTGGGTCAGATTACCCACAACTGATCACCCCCGTTGAGCCAGTTCGGTTGGGACCCCCCGGAGGTCCAGCAGCTGTGAAAACTTGTTTGGGATGAACACTCCAAGGTCCATCAAAGTTCCTTGAACACATACCACACACACAACAGTGCTTGTTCACATCTGCAAGCCTTGCACCTAATGATCTATTCAGTCAAGTTGAGCGGTTGTGGCAGATGGACATCTTGCCCTACCAAAATGAACGGCTTGTGACAAGGTCAAAGCAAGATGCAGACGCTATGCGCATGCTGGAGGAGAAAACAATGAGGGTTGAAGTTGAAGGTGTGCAAAGATACGCTACCCCCCTCCTGTGGAAAACCAGTCCTCCACCTCTAGCTGCTCCAAAGGAAGCAGTACTGCCTCATTTGCGAAGGACTGAAAATCAGCTGGCACAGAGCTTTGAGAAATCCCAAGTGTACAAGTCTGAGATAAACAAGCTGCTAGAATCAGGCTATGTGAAGAAAATTCCCAAATCCACAGCTGTACAGACTCCAGGATGGTACATTCCACACCACATGGTCCACCACAACGCAAAGAACAGGATCGTATTCAATTGTTCTTTCAACTTCCAAGGGCTGAGTTTGAATGAATATCTTCTTCCTGGGCCAACTCTGGGTGCGACCTTGCTGGGAGTACTTCTCCGTTTCCGAGAGTATGCAGTAGCCATTAGCAGCGACATAAGGGGGATGTTTCATCAGGTGTGTCTCCTACCAGAAGACCAATCATTCTTGCGATTCCTGTGGCGAGACCTAAAACCAATCAATGCACCTGATGTCTACCAGTGGTCTGTGGTCAGTGTTACCATTTGGTACCACGTGCAGCCCGTGCTGTGCAACCTTTGCTCTTCGGAAACATGTTGCTGATCACAGCCAACCAGACAGTGAGGTACGAGTATCAGTAGATCGTTGTTTCTATGTGGACAACTGGTTGCAAAGTGTTCCCTCTCTTGAGACTGCCAGACAATTAGTTGATGACATGCAACATCTGCTGGTCGAGGGTGGATTTGAACTGCGCCAATGGGCTAGTAACACTCCTCAACTGCTGCAACACCTGCCACAGCAAATCAGGTCAGAGAACCATGAGCTTTGGTTTAGTTCAGACAAGGCCGACCCCCAGGAGCGCACACTAGGACTCAGGTGGCAGTGCAGATCCGACACCCTTGGTTATAAACATGGCCATGTCTTAAAAACTGAGCCCACTATGCGACACATATATAGCATCCTTTCCAGTCAGTACGATCCATTGGGATTCATCACCCCATTTACCACTAGAGCTAAGATCATAGTCCAGAGGCTCTGGGACAAAAAAAGAGAATGGGATGACCCTGAACTGCCCACAGACCTCAGAAATGCATGGCTCACATGGGAAGACGAGCTTCCACAACTTTCCTGTGTCACACTGCCCAGATGCTACACTACAAAGGTAGATCCCTTGATCAGCTCAAGAAGTGTGCACACATTCTGTGATGCCTCATAGCGAGCGTATGCTGCTGTAGCCTATCTCCGCACTGAAGATAGCAAAGGACAAATAGAGGTGTCATTCTTGGCAGCTAGATCACGAGTAGCTCCAAAGAAGCAGCAAACAATCCCCCGACTCGAGCTATGTACTGCTCTAACTGGAGCACAATTGGCAGTAGTTCTGCAAAGAGAGCTCACACTAGAAATTAGCAGTTTCAGATACTGGACTGATTCTACAACCGTTCTCAACTGGCTTCAATCAGAGTCATGCCATTTTAAAGTGTTTGTAGGAACTAGAGTTGCGGAGATTCAAGAGCTAACTGATTCACATTTATGGTCCTACGTGCACTCACAAGACAACCCTGCTGACGATATTACTCGTGGCATGTCACTGGCTCAGCTAGCTGAACCTACCCGCTGGAAGAATGGCCCAGAATTTCTGCAGAAACCTCCATCGTCTTGGCCCAAACTGCCCAACCTAGTGCCAGCCGACACCTCAAAGGAACTGCGTAAACCAGTATCCTTCCATCTTCTAATAACTCAGGGTGACCAGCATTCAGTCAATGCATCTCAATATGACAACTTTCAAGAGCTTGTAGATGCAACAGTCAGATCTCATCATGGGGCGGCCAGTCCCACAGACACTGTCACTGCTGACACATATAAGAAATCCGAGCTCAGAATCATTCAACAGTCTCAAATGGAGAGTTTTCCTGACGAATATGCTCAGCTTCAAGCAG
>NW_015656630.1:3713886-3717531 GCF_001515625.1 Sinocyclocheilus rhinocerous
CCTCCACCTCTAGCTGCTCCAAAGGAAGCAGTACTGCCTCATTTGCGAAGGACTGAAAATCAGCTGGCACAGAGCTTTGAGAAATCCCAAGTGTACAAGTCTGAGATGAACAAGCTGCTAGAATCAGGCTATGTGAAGAAAATTCCCAAATCCACAGCTGTACAGACTCCAGGATGGTACATTCCACACCACATGGTCCACCACAACGGAAAGAACAGGATCGTATTCAATTGTTCTTTCAACTTCCAAGGGCTGAGCTTGAATGAATATCTTCTTCCTGGGCCAACTCTGGGTGCGACCTTGCTGGGAGTACTTCTCCGTTTCCGAGAGTATGCAGTAGCCATTAGCAGCGACATAAGGGGGATGTTTCATCAGGTGTGTCTCCTACCAGAAGACCAATCATTCTTGCGATTCCTGTGGCGAGACCTAAAACCAATCAATGCACCTGATGTCTACCAGTGGTCTGTGTTACCATTTGGTACCACGTGCAGCCCGTGCTGTGCAACCTTTGCTCTTCGGAAACATGTTGCTGATCACAGCCAACCAGACAGTGAGGTACGAGTATCAGTAGATCGTTGTTTCTATGTGGACAACTGGTTGCAAAGTGTTCCCTCTCTTGAGACTGCCAGACAATTAGTTGATGACATGCAACATCTGCTGGTCGAGGGTGGATTTGAACTGCGCCAATGGGCTAGTAACACTCCTCAACTGCTGCAACACCTGCCACAGCAAATCAGGTCAGAGAACCATGAGCTCATCCAGTGGCTAAGCTACTAATTCAGCAGTACGACGCACAGCTCCATCACCCTGGTACTGAAAGGGTCTTTGCTGAAATCAGAAGACGCTTCTGGATCTTGAGAGATCGTCAAGCAGTTCGATCAATTCAACATCACTGTACTGAGTGTCAAAGGTGGCGTGGCAAGCCAAATATACCTAAAATGGCTGACTTAACCCCTTCCAGTTTAAGACTCTTCCAGCCAGCCTTTTACTCCACAGGCATGGACTGCTTTGGCCCATTTACCATCAAAATTGGGCGCCGGAACGAAAAACGCTGGGGTATCATTTATAAATGTTTGACCACAAGGGCAGTGTACATCGACCTTCTCTCTCAAGCCGACACAGACTCTTTCCTCATGTCTCTACGTCGATTCATCGCCCGTAGGGGAAAACCTCATGAGTTGTGCTCTGATCAGGGTACCAATTTCAAGGGTGGAGATCGTGAGCTTAAGGATGCCTTCAACAATATTCATCCTCAGTTACAAAGAGAACTTGCCAAGCAACAGATTGACTTCCAGTACAATCCACCAAACTCCCCGCATTTCGGAGGATCCTGGGAAAGAGAAATCAGATCTGTTAAAGCTGCACTGTACACCACCATTGGTGCGCAAACTGTCACTGAGGAAGTGCTCAGGACTGTCCTTATTGAAATTGAGGGAATTTTAAATTCAAAGCCATTGGGATATGTATCCTCGGATGTAGCTGATCCTGACCCAATAACCCCTAATTCTCTCTTAATGGGCCGACTAGACTCTGCCTTGCCTCAGGTAATTTACCCTGCATCTGAGCTGCTCAGCCGCAAGCGCTGGAGACACAGCCAGATATTGGCAGACCAGTTCTGGAGCTGTTATCTGCGTAACTACCTGCCCGGACTCCAGTCTCGCCAGAAATGGCAACAAGAGAAAGACAACCTGACAGTAGGGACAGTGGTTATCATTGCTGATCCACAATTCCCCAGAGCACTCTGGCCCATTGGGACTGTGAAAGCTGTCCAGGCCGGTGCTGATAATAAAGTAAGAGCTGCAGAAATCCAGGTCAAAGACAGAACCTACATCAGACCTGCTGTCAGACTTATTAAGCTCCCTTCACTCCCTGAATGACTGTGAGTACTGGCCCAAGATGCAAATCTGCAAGCACATTTGGGGGCGGCTGTACTAAACTGAGGGCCAGTTATTTAATGTTCATACAGTTCTTTGTATATGTGTAATGGTTAATTCGCTGTTGTTATTTAGTCAGGCGACAGTCACACGCCTATTGTTAGGACTCAGAAGGTGCAAAGGACCCGGATGCTGACGCAGTTTAGTACAGTTAGAATTGCCATTGCGAGACGATCCTAATGGTGATGATAATGCCAATTCTCCCGCAATATTGAGTAATCACATGTGTGCGTGCATCAAAGAGTAAGTTTGTTGCTTCATTATACTGTGTTTACATTTGATTGTGAATTAGTCTTTTAAGACGTGCTTATCGCATCTGCCGAGCACATGTGTCTGTAAGCTAATCTCTAGCCAATCTTATACGATCGCTGTAAAGACATATTTTCAGTGTTAATGTCATAACAAATGCAGATATTATCATTTGCATATTGATGTTTTATAAGCGTGTATATTTATACTTTATTGTTGTTTCTCTTTGTATTGCATTGCATTGCATATCAGGGATGACAGATTGATAAAAAGGCATGCTATTTATGACTGGATGTAACTTTTGATACTTTGCGGTAAAAGTGGCTCTCCAATTGACTTTGCCCTATCAGTGCGACTCCCATGAAAAAAATAGTGAAGACCACTGCTCTAGCCAATCTTATACGATCGCTGTAAAGACATATTTTCAGTGTTAATGTCATAACAAGTGCGGATATTATTCATTTGCATATTGATGTTTTATCAGCGTGTATATTTATACTTTATTGTTGTTTCTCTTTCTAGAACCACACTTAATTAAACTGTTCAAGTTTGCAATGAGTGGTCTATGAGTGGTATGTGCATCTAGCTCCTCCTAAACGGACATCGCTTAAGTTAATTGTTCTGATCGGACAATTTTTGGTGGTTGCCACCGGGTATTAATTAGCACCTAAGAGCTAAACAATTCTTTACACTGGCTAAAGTCATACTCGAAGTAAATACAAATTGAATTAAAACATGTGGAGTATTCCTATTTTAGTCACATTATTGAACTGCAGTATAGACATGTAGACACCTTAGTCACACTATTACGGCCGTGTAGGACTTTTTCGCCGCATTTTGTGAAAGGATGCACACGGCAGTGGTCAACCATTTGACGGCAAACAAAAGAGCATGGCTTCAAAAACGCCGTCGTCTGTATGCACGTATAGCATGACAAATAATTAACTGCACTTGAAGCTTTCAGTAAATTAAAAATAAAACACCCAAAACTGTAAATGGTATCATAACGAAGACAAACTATATGTTGAATTCTGGAGGGGACATCAGATGGCGTCGCATGGGGACGTAATGACGTGTGCCATTAATCGATCTATGTACTATATCATGTAAAATGGGAACATGAAAGGAACATTCTAAAAGCAACTAAACACCTTAATCATAATATTGTCTTATTTAGAATAAGGTAAATAATTAGATTACTGATGTCTGTAATGTGGTGTTTTGGGTTGTGGTTCTTGTTCTTGTTTTCATGTCTTTTATTTTGGAGTTTATTATGGTCCCTGTCAGTGTCATGCTTCCCTTGCCCTCATGCATCTCTGCCTTGTGTATGTGTCATGCTCTCATTGGTTATTGTCTAGTCATGTGATTCCCTTGTCTGTGTCATGTTCTGATTGGTTGTCTTAGTCATGTGTCTTGTTTCCCATTGGTTTGTTCATGTCATGTGACCCTCCTTGTCTGTTAT
>NW_015656630.1:3717638-3718521 GCF_001515625.1 Sinocyclocheilus rhinocerous
GTTCATGAACGCGCAATCTGCCCTGTCACGGCCATGGAGGCTGTTCTTGAACTCACTGTCTGTCCTGTCACGGCCACAGAGGCCGTTCATGAACTCACTGTCTGCCCTGTCACAGCCATGGAGGCCATTCATGAACTCACTGTCTGCCCTGTCACAGCCATTGAGGCCGCTCACTAACTCACAGTCTGCCCTGTCACGACTAAGAACGCCGTTCATGAACTCACTGTCTGCCCTGTCACGGCCACAGAGGCCGTTCCCGAACTCACAGACTGTCTTGTCACGGCCACGGAGGCTGTTCATGAACTCACTGTCTGCCCTGTCACAGCCATGGAGGCCGCTCACGAACTCTTTGCTTGTCCTGTCACGGCCACAGAGGCCATTCATGAACTCACTGTCTGTCGTGCCACGGCCAAGGAGGCCGTTCATGAACTCACTGTCTGTCCTGTCACGGCCATGGAGGCCGCTCACAAACTCACAGTCTTGCCATGTCTGCTACTCCAGGACCTGCTCAAATCATGCCAGTTAAGTCAAAGTTTACTCATGTCATGTCTACAAATTCAAAGCCTGATCACGTCATGTCTGCCAAGCCAGAGTCTGATAACATCATGTCTGCTACCCCAGGGCTTGCTCATGTCATGCCTGCCAAGCCAGCGCCTGTTCACGTCATGCCTGCTACCCCAAGTCCTCTTCACGTCATGTCGGCCAAGCCAGAGCCTACCCACGTCATGCCTGCCACGCCTGAGTCCCCGGCCAAGATGGCCGCCACGCCTGAGTCCCCGGCCAAGATGGCCGCCACGCCTGAGTCGGACGCGGAGCTTGGGCTTGGACTGAAAGGTCTGATTGCGAGTGTGATGGACCCACCTCTGATGTCGGTGCGAGCTGC
>NW_015656630.1:3719003-3726444 GCF_001515625.1 Sinocyclocheilus rhinocerous
AGTCTGTTCATGCCTCGTCAAGTCTGTTCATGCCTCGTCAAGTCTGTTCATGCCTAGCCTCGTCAAGTCTGTTCATGCCTCGTCAAGTCAAGTCTGTGTCTCTAGTCTTCGTCTGTTTGGATTATTGTTTGGATCACCTGTAAATAAACTGCACTTGGGTTCTTCACTACGCTCGCTTCAGTGGATGAATTGTTACAATGTCCTTGTAAACGTAGTCAATAATGGTGAACTTGGTTGGGAACCACTGCTCTAGGATAATTTCAGATAGTGTTGCTCTGAAGTCTGCTTACCTAGTGTCAGTCTTTAATCTGCTCAGATAGTGCTGCTCTAGAATCATTTCAGAAAGTGTTGCTCTGAAGTCTGCTTGCCTAGTGTCAGTCTTTAATCTGCTCAGATAGTGCTGCTCTAGAATCATTTCAGATAGTGTTGCTCTGAAGTCTGCTTGCCTAGTGTCAGTCTTTAATCTGCTCAGATAGTGCTGCTCTAGAATCATTTCAGATAGCGTTGCTCTGAATTCTACTCAGCTAGTGTCGCTCTATAATCTGTTCAGATAGTGCTGCTCTAGAATCATTTCAGAAAGTGTTGCTCTGAAGTCTGCTTGCCTAGTGTCAGTCTTTAATCTGCTCAGATAGTGCTGCTCTAGAATCATTTCAGATAGTGTTGCTCTGAAGTCTACTCAGCTAGTGTCGCTCTATAATCTGTTCAGATAGTGCTGCTCTAGAATCATTTCAGATAGTGTTGCTCTGAAGTCTACTCAGCTAGTGTCGCTCTATAATCTGTTCAGATAGTGCTGCTCTAGAATCATTTCAGATAGTGTTGCTCTGAAGTCTACTCAGCTAGTGTCGCTCTATAATCTGTTCAGATAGTGCTGCTCTAGAATCATTTCAGATAGTGTTGCTCTGAAGTCTACTCAGCTAGTGTCAGTTTTTAATCTGCTCAGATAGTGCTGCTCTATAATCTGTTTGGTTAATGCTGCTCTAGAATAAACTAGGATAGCACTGCTCGGGAGTTGCGTCAACCAGTGTTGCTTTAGTGTGATTTCTTGTGTAGTCACATTGCTGTGTACTCACTCAATCCAAAAGCAGTTGATGTATTGAAAGTTTACTCTGGTAGGGGTCAAGACAAAGGTTATGAAGTTGTTGCAAGAAAGTCAACAATTAATCTGCAACCTTTATAAGCTAGAATCACCATCATTCTCAACAAATTCACTTGTATATCATGCTGCTCTGTTTTCTCTCGTACCAGGGCAGTGCCACTGACGCAGCTACCCTGGTGTTCCTGTGGGGATATCAAGGACTGTTTGTGTTGAAGGTGCCATATGTGGTTGTTTGGGACGGGTTGAGCAGTCACTGTGGTCAAGGCAGAGATTAACTGGAGCCTGCTATGTTGACATTGCTTACCGTACACGATACACTCGGCTGACTCACTATAGTCATGTCAATAATGCAGCAGGTGCCAAGGTCTGTAGGTGACAACGTGACAGTCCAGCACAAATACATAAATGCCCACATGATACTGAGCATTGTTATCAACCAAATCACACTAAAACACAAAAAATACAGTGAGAAAAGAAACAGTCTTGCCCTCTGCGATGAATTTGCTAGCGTGATTATGTAACACTCCCCACTGCCTGTCAGGGCAGATGTGTAGTGAAGCAAATTAGTGCTTGTAGATATTTACAACTCTTAAGTGCTTAAATTCTGTGTATTTTTGGAGAATTAAAAATGTACTTTGTAGTTCTTTCAGTGAGTAATACAAATTCTCTTTCATGGCAATATTTAACACATGCCGGCCCTCAAAAATGATGCTGGCCCCTGATGTTTTATTGATGCTGTTTTTAAGGAGGTTGAATTATTTAGCGATGCTCTTAATGTTCAGAGCAAAGCTTACTGTATTTTCATATTCAAATAAGAACAAGAAAAAAGTGAGGGCCCTCACAGGATTCCTCACACCATTCAAGATGAACAATACTTCGCACACGCAAGCGAATTCTCACAGATGTGTGCATTTCCATGAGGACAAGCGCATTTTTGAAGACACGTTTAATATTTTTCTTTAAACCTGCAATTCCTTAGACACTTTCCTCACTCTTACTTTTATATGTTTTTCTCTGTATCACTTTTAGCACGTCTCTCACCTTATTCATCTTTGATGTGTTTGTGATTTCTGTTGCTGATGGTGGAACTGTCTGTGGGTGGCTGGGGAGCGTCGTAACAACGCCATCAGTTTAAAAAGTGATACAAATATTAACTACAGGGGTAAAATCCCCACAACCATCCTGATGTGATAATGGAAGTTGTAGGAATCTGTGTAAAATATAAGGATTAAGTTGACACTGTTTTAAGGTAAGAAAGAAAAATGTTACATCTGGTTCATAATTTGATTCATGATCATGGTAAATGATCGGTATTATCAGAATCATCTGCTCCTCCTTAATTTGATATGTATCTACATGTTTTAATAAACTAAAAATAACATATCTAAGAAGACAGTGAAGGTTGTAATAGCAGTACATTCAAAGAGATGGTTTTCTGTGCGACCACCTTGGCTTGCTTTTAAGTTCAAGGCTCTTTTAATGTGTTTTCTCATTGTCTTTGTCCTCCAGGCAGATGGACAGAAGGGCGTCGATGGAGGTCTGCTGCCTGATGCCAATGGTCGGGACGGGGACCCCAGCGGGCAGAAGGAGAGCGACGGGAAGTGGCAGAAGCCGCGCATCTCCCGCAAGTCCCTCATGAAATGCTGTCTGGTCAAATGGATCATCGCCAGTGCGGCGCCCCAGGGCTCAAGTAAAAACCCAGAAAATGTTTTGAACGCTATGTGCTAGCCATGATCCAGATGGAGGAGTGGAGGGAACAAATTAGTGAGAAGAGGTTTAAAATAGCATTCATAAAACTGTATACAGGCCTTTTAGAAATATATGGTATAGTACTTGCTTCTGCTATCATTTTTTAACCGACATGACCACAGGTAAAATGGCTTTGTGGTTCCGTTTATGTGCACTGAGCTCATATATAACATTATTCAAATCAAGACATGGCTTGAAAGTAGCATATGCTCCACTCCAGGTTTTCCATTTTACGCTTCCTATTCAGTGATGAAAAAATGCCGCTCCGAGCGATCCTAAAATGAGAAAATACACACTCCTTGCTCCATTAAAAATCACACAATTCCACGCTAGCTTCTGGTTGTGCTGTTAACACAAGCAAGCGATACAAACCGTGAAATGTCCCCCAGCTGTTTTATTCTATATCAGCACTCTTGGACCAGTCGTATTACATTAAATATACAGTATACTGTATATGAATTTGATTGGTCAAGCAGCATTCCAAGAGTGCTGATATAAGAGTCTAACACGGTTTTGCACTCGTCCTTTATTATTTATTTATTTATTTATTTTGTTCCAAAAAGACTGTCATTAGTGGGGTTTTTTCTGAAAATAAAAAATAACATTACATTAATCACAAGTAATTCCATTTATTTTGGTATTCAATTTATAGGTTTAATAAATTCAGTGCAAAAACCGTTTCTATTTTAATATATTTTCAAATGTAGTTTATTACTGTGATGGCAAAGCAGAATTTTCAGCATATTCTGGTCTTCAGTGTCACATGATCCTTCAGAAATCATTCTAATATATTGATTTGCTACTTAAGAAACATTTACTATTATTATCAATGTTTAAAAACTGAGTAATATTTTTGTGGTAACCATGATGCATTTTTTTAAGGTGAACAGCTCTGAAAAACAGCATTTATTTGAAATTAGAAATCTGTTGTAACATTATAAACGGCTATTGTACTTTGTATTTATTTAATGCATGCTTGCTGAATAAAAGCATTCATTTCTTTAAAAAAAAAAACTTTATATATAACCTACAACTATATATACCACATTTTGTGTACTATCTAATATACTGCTGCTTCTGTTCAGCAACACTGCCTGACTAGACACTCAACCTGATGTCATGTTTTCTCACAGCATCGTTCTCTCCCTCCTCGTCTATTTTTGCTTTCATCCTCTTTCACTGATCCTCCCCCTTCTGCCACTCTCCCAATTACATTCCAATGTTGTAGTTAATTATCTTTCTGTAATAATCAAGATATGTTTTAGTCCATGTTATATGCAGGTCTTTGCAGTATTTAATATGTAACCTCTGTCAAACCGCTCAGGGAGCGTGTGAGGGGACAACGTGTGTATGAGCTGCAACATCCGTGGTAAATAATTGACAAAGCACCTCTGTGTGTGCAGACAGTGAGTAATGTAGTGTGTGTGTGTGCCTACATCTGCAGGACTGAGACCACAGTTCACTTTTATCCCTTCAGCCCATCAGCATTTCTTGTAGCCTGTTACAGTGTCATCTAGTTTCTTTTTCTATATTCAAACAAACCTTTGGCCCCTGCCTGGACTCTTTACCAAAAAATCATCACATGTCATTTCTACAGTCTGTTTATGTACATTTAAAATAGGCAGATTTACATTAGAGCAAATTACATTTCTTGTTCATTTTTTAGAGGCTCCCTGGACCAGTGACCAAAATAACATACTGCTGAATCAGATGCAACATATGATACTGTTTCACCTCTTGAAACAAACTATCTGGGACTCCAGACAGCCTCAAAAAGTTGCACTACGTGCAAGTGAAATGAACTTTGACTAGAGGTTTTTAAAATCAGGTTGTTTTCAAATTACTTTCTCATTATTTAAGCCTCTAAATGCACTTTTAAATGCTTTTTGTGAGCCCAGCATTTAGGAAGGCACAGGATTACGAGCAGTGAGGAGCTCTACTTCTCATTTGATGTAATCCACTAAATCCAATAAATTAAACAAGCACAATTATTTTTCATTTAAATGCTATGACATGGATAATTAAAAATAAACTTAATTTAATTAGAGGTTGAACCTAGAGGCTACCCGTTCAGGTTACACCAATATTACATAATTTGAACTATTCATTCTGATTGGTTAGTTTTTACTCAAGAAAGGCCATACTATGTACCACTAAGAAGAACACTACCTGATTTTCTAGAAAAAATAAGAGAGTTTGTTTGAAGAATGCGCAAACATGAAGTTGAGATAGCAGAGGTGGCAAAAATTCAGAATAGATCAGAGGAAGAAACCAGGACAGAATCCCAAGTAGTCAAAGTCCAGTTGAACTCCCTCTGTCTGTACTTTGTAGTGTGAGCCCAACAGATGGCAGTGTGCCTTTGAAGATGGCAAGTATGGAGAGCTTTCACGAATACAATACCTTAGGCTGTGGGTGCAGTGAAATGCCATATAAACTAGTGTAACGTATTTTGTAACTAGTGAAAATACAACTGCTTTACATGATCATGTCAGGAGTTGAACAAAATTATTAAATGTCATATACCCTACCAGGTTTGTCGTCAGTAGAATTATTTTTTTTTAAGAAAATTGATAGTTTTATTCAGTATTGTTTTATGTTTCCATCCACCTACTTTTATGTGCATTTTGGAATATTGCATAAAAAAAAACGCTGGATGGAAACACCAAGATGCGCATAAATTCTAAAAATGCGCATCCACAGCGCAAAGTAGTTGTATTTCCTCAGTGACCAGCACGGATCAGGTCCAGGCATGACGAAAGCAGATATCGTCCTCTTTTGGAAGGCCAAACAAAGTAGTTTTGCTTTCACAACGAAACACAGCGCCTTTCATGACATGGCGGCGGCAACAATACTACAGCAAGAATAAAAGTTGCGTCTTCTTTCTTTACGTGAACATTTGGATGGTGTTATGCAAATCTTCCTACATCGTGACTTAGACATGTGGGGGCGTGTTAGAACGAGCCGTTTTAGGTAGGCGTGGCTGAATCTTAACTTTTATAAAGAATATCTCTTTGGATTTGAGACTTTAGTCTTTGCAACTTTACAGATCTTCTTTATGCACCAAGAGCTTGTAACACTCCAAAGAGCTAGGAAAAATTGAAATCGCATCATATGACCCCTTTAAAATATAATAAATATTTTTTTAAATAAAAATTATTTAATTTTTATTAAATAATTTTTAATAAAATGGGGGAATGTATCACGGTTTCCACAAAAATATTAACATTGATAACAATAAGAAATGTTTCTGGAGCATCAAATCAGAATCTTTGAGTGATTTCTGAAGGATCGTGTGACACTGAAAACTGGAGTAATGATGCTGAAAATTCAGCTTTGATGCGTGTGTACTTGTTTATGCTACATTGATAGTAAAACCTGAAATTTTTGACATTGTGGGGACCGGCCTGAGGTCCCCACGAGGGAAAACAAAATGATTAAAAATAGTAAATTATGTTTATCTGAATGTGTAACAATGCAAACAGGTTTTCTGTAAGGGGTAGGTTTTGGGTTAGGGCATAGAAAATATTGTTTGGTCAGTATAAAAGTAATAGAAGTCTATGGAAAGTCCCCACAATTTACAAAAAACAAACATGTGTGTGTGTGTCTTAGATTTCTAATATTTCTAGTTTCCTATTTATCCCTCAGCAGTGAGACTTGTGTAGGTGCAACAGTCCATGATGCAATATGCTGACATTTCTAATTGAATGTAGGAAATGTGATTTATTAATGCAATGTTACTTAACAACCACAGAGAAATGCTGACAATAATCATCGGAGAACTGTAGAATTCATGAAGTAATCTCAATGTTCCTGTTGAGATGTTTTTCCTTATTAACAACTATTCGATTCTGTATTGCTTTGGTTTTTATCCGAGTCAAATTAATATGTAAATAGTTCTCACATTTACATATCACCTAAATCCTGGCTTACTTTTCAGGGTGTGTAAATAATTACAAGCAAAGTAAGAACCCAAGACGTCTATAAATAATCCCTCATGTTTGATGTATCATACTCATAGACTATAATGCTGTTTCAGCAACAAGGCCATTAAATTAAGAGCTGCGCTGAGTTTTAATCACTTATATGGAGACACTCTCCTGAGATAATAGTCACCCTCATGCATACTATAAAGTCTATAATGCATCGCCTATGAAAAACATGCACAGCAGTATTCAAATTACATCAAATGAATCCTTAATGGGTGCATGTTACATTACTACCTTTCAAACTTTTGGGGTGTCAGTATTTATTTCCATGTATCACAATTTCCACAAAAATATTAAGCAGCACAACTACAATAAAAAATGTGCCCTGAGTACCAAATCAGCATATTAGAATGATTTCTGAAAGATCATGTGACACTGAAGACTGGAGTAATGATGCTGAAAATTTACCTTTGCAATGAATGAATTACATTTTAAAATGTTTTAAAATAGAAAACAGTTATGTTAAAGCATAATAATATTTCACAATATTACCGTTTTTGCTTTATTTTTGTTCGAAAGCATAAACTACGATGGAAACACATTTACCGAAGAAATTCCACCATGCGCATTGAAAAAGTCATGTGACTTTGCGCTATGAGACGGGATAACT
>NW_015656630.1:3726610-3732699 GCF_001515625.1 Sinocyclocheilus rhinocerous
AGCCAAACAAAGTAGTTTCGCTTTCACAACGAAACACAGCGTCACACACGGCGTCCTAGAGTGAGCAGAGGCCGGGGGCTAGAGTGAGGAACGGCAGAAAGGGCTAGAGTGAGCAGAGGCGGCGGGCTTGAGAATGGCGCGGCCGTAATGATGCTGAAAATTTACCTTTGCAATGAATGAATTACATTTGAAAATGTTTTAAAATAGAAAACAGTTATGTTAAAGCATAATAATATTTCACAATATTACCGTTTTTGCTTTATTTTTGTTCGAATGAATGCAGCTTTGAGCGTAAGAGACTTTCTAAAACCACAAAAGTTAGTCTGAAATTTGTCCTGCTTTTAGTGTCACACAACTGATAGTTTTCCTCCTGTTTTATGTCAGTCCTTGTGCCTGTCTTGCATAAATGTCAAAGAATTCTTGTTTGTTTTGTAACTTCATGCAGACAGCGATTTGAGAGGAAGTTCAGAGAGTTTTGAAGTTAGTTTCTGGCAGGCCCCAAGGTCCACGTCCTCTCCTCATGTATTGATTTTCCCCTGACTCTCCGATGCCTGTGCCCGGTTTAAACTCATGCATTAATAAGTGCAAACTCATCAGCAGTCGTCTTTCCTCTCCCGCACTCAGGCCTTTGATGGGTAAAGTTTTTCATGTTATCAGTGATTAGTATATCTTCCTTCAAAATTCTGATGCACTGTTCTCATATTAATATAAACTAGGGCTTCCAGTTGATTCAAATGAATTACATTATATGCTGATTAATTAAAAAATAAATTCATCAAAAATCAACATTTGCTGAAAAAAAAACACCAAAATATCACTCAAAAAAAATACGAGTAGGCAAAATAGCGGCTTTAGTGATCAAAATATTGTTTTGTTTTTTTCCATATCATTTAATTTAAAATATATCACTGGCTTACAGTCCTCAGCAGTGCATTTCACAATCAAGTCTGTCTGAGGTGGACTTTTGCATCCCACTGCATATATGTCACTTTTTTTTTAAGACATTGCAGCAACTTCACAACATTCAAAGTTCACTCTGCTCCTCAGTTTGAACGGGCACGAAGCTTTTGGTTTCATGGATCTAGACAGCTGACGAGAGGAGAGAGCAGAAAAGCATAGTTAAGATTTTCACATTATTTTTACATACGGAAGAGCCATAAAAAAAGTCATAATGTCCTTCCGCTAATGCATAAACACTCAAGAGCATGTTTGTGAGTGAAGTAGTCTGAGGCAGTAATGTCATGATTCTTTATGGATGTTTTAATAGTTATTGTTCAGTAGATGCTGAGGAAAGACATTATTAGGCAAGTTTAATTTTAGATGGTCTAGCCAGTTCACCAATAGTCTGATGATTGTGACGTACAAAGTGTCATATTAAATGATTGAAATATACTTTATTTATTTGATTGTTTGTTTTTCAAATTTTAATTGTATTTATTAACTTACCATATTTGATTTATCTATTTAAAATGTTTTACTTTCTTTTTTTTTTTCTTTTTTTTTATATATATATATATAAATGCATTTTTATTTTTTAATGTATTAAAGTTATTTATTTTTTAAATGGTACTGTATTTACTTTCTATAAATTTAATAGCCTACTTTTTATATTTTCAATATTTTATTTGCTTTATATTTAACTTTAGATGTCTCCACTTTTCAACTTCGTAGCAACTTTATTTAAGCCATGTACTTGACTCTGAATCTTGATTCTGTGGTCAGATGTTCTTGTGTAATGACAACTAAATGCTTGGTTTCTCACTAAATTGCTTCAGGCAAGTTTTCCTATATACTAGCATCATGTATCTCATATTACTGCATGGTCTTTTTCATCTCACATAATAAAATAAGTTGAACTGAAATCAATATTTCATACCACTTTATCACATTTCATTTATTTATTTGGAAAGTAGCCATGTAATGAGTGGGATAATGTACAGTAAGCCTGTCATTATCATGAAAGAAACCCCTTTTAGACTCCTTTTACAGAGATCCAAGACCACTCTTGTATGTCTAGCTATATTAATAAAGTCTGTAGTTTTGTATCATTCGAGTAAATGAATGATGCACCAGTTCAACTGCATCTAAACATACATTATGGCTGGCTCATCATTGTGCGTTATTGCTAAAGAGATGGAGAGGGAAGTGGGAGTGTCTGAGTCTGGAGATCAGACTCTTTCGGTGCTCCATAAGGAATATATAGGCTGAGGAGGACCATGACACACCAGTCTGTGGAGACCAAAGCTGAAGGAGGTTTCTGTATGCTTGATGTTGTTATAGAGATACATGGATGAGGATATGAAGGAATTTCTAACTTAGTGACTTTATTTTAAAGGATCCGTAGTGCCGGCATTACTGTGCGGTTTACATTTGTGGTTTGTTTATAGCTTAATGCATCAGGAATTCAGAATTGTTACGGGAATGGACTCTGAAGACTTTATCAAACTTGTTGCTGCAGAAACATTGATGAGATGAGTTGCTTTTCCTAAAATTGTCCATTTGAAATCTAGCATGACCTCTTGACCTTTGTACATTTTCTTGAAGGAATCGCATAGCTTATCGCAGTTAGCTCTCAGTGCAATGGCTATTCAGGGCATGGAGCTGTTTGCAGTTGCTATAGTGATTCTTCTGTTTATAATGGTGCTCAAACAGTTTGGCATCACGGAGCCGCTGTCGCTGGACGGTAAGAACCACTGTATGGTTTTGATGTTGGCCCTAGTTTACTGTAAAAAGGGTAAATGTGTAGTAGGAGCTGGTTATACCTGATCACAAAGGCTGCATTAATACTCAAAATACAGTAATAATGTGGGATATTATTACAATTTTAAATAATTGTATGGTATTTGAATATATCTTTTAAAATGTCATTTATTTCTGTGCTGGCGAAGCTGAATTTTTAGCATCATTCCTCCAGTCTTCAGTGTCACATGATCCTTCAGAAATTATGCTAATATGCTGATTTCCGTCTCAAATAACATTTTTTATAACTTTAATATTTGTAGGATTCTTTGATGAATCGAAAGTTCAAAAGAATAGCATTTTTTGAAATTGAAATCTTTTGTGATTTAAACGAAATGTGTCTGATTGAACACTTGTACACCGGTCAGGTAACTTAAAAATGTGCTGCATGTGGAAACTAATCTAAATGAACTGGAAAAATCCAAAAAGAACAAGGTGGTAACAACTGCACATAATCTAATACAGCAGCTGTGTTCATAATATGAGACAATACATTCATTTAATGACATGCAGTTGAAGTACAGTCCAACTAATGTGTTGTTTTTCCATTGCTTCCTCTTTATTCCCCTCTTATTTCTATATTCTCTAAATCTCTTCCCTTCCCTTTTTATGTTCTCGTGTGCCTCATAGATGGTGAGTAAATGTCAAATAGATCAGTGCTTCTCAACTGGTGGGTTGCGAGGTATTATTAAGGTTGTTGGAAGAAAAACAATGCTAAATGCAAACAAACAAACTTATTTCAGCAAATAAAAGCCAAATTATGCAGATTCCAACATTACATAAGATTGCATTTCATGACCCAGTTCTCAGGAAACCATGAACAAAACTACTACAATAAAAGAAAATATAACATTAAATACAGGTAAATCACACAACTGCTGTTATTTGTGTTCTACAAAAATGGAAAATAATTTTCTTATTCAGCTTGTGTCATGTTAACAATATTTTATATTGTTTGGGCCTATGCAGTTTAAATTGCCTTTGTCAAACAGATGTGTGCTTAATTGTATTGAATGTGCACTTGTAGTGTACTTCAAATCTTAAAAATAGACTTTAAAAAACTGCTTGCACGTAATATAATATTAATGAAATAAAAGGCCTCTTCGGTATATATTTGAAGAGACATTTCTTGACTGTTTAATAAGTACACTTTTAAAAAGAGCACTTTGTAATAAAGTCAAATTAAACTTAAAGTACATTTTAATAATTGAATTATTATATGAAGACAGAATTTAATTGTTTTAGTAATCATTTGTTGTGCTTTAAAGACGTTATGTGTGTTATTCATTATTACAAATAAGTTAATATATCATTATGTCATTTGGAATTACAAATATATTTAATGTTTCAATAGAATTGCATTAAGGTATAATTTAGTTTACTACAAATGCTTGTCAGTACATTCAGCAGTACACTTTAACCATTTCAAAGACAATAGAAGTAATTATTAAATTACTTATAAATATAAACAGTATTTATTTCCTACTCGGTTGTGTCAAAAATCATTTAAAATTTCAGTTAATTGCATTTGCTTTAACATCTAACATGCAATTAAATGTCCAAAAACACTACATTCAGTTCATACTTAAGTAAGTGTAGGTCTTTTTTACAAGGGTGACAGATTTCAATGTTTCATTTTAAGGACATACATATGATGTCGGGTCGCCACTTGATGTCCAATTAAAATTCTGGGCCCTGAAGCAAAACCGGTTGAGAATCACTGATATTGATCTGTCCTAGACTCCCGTTCCGGCCCGTCTGTCTCCCCAACAGCTCCTCTTCTGTGGTTTATTCAGTGTCTATTTTTGTCTTCCTCTTTCACCCCAAATATGTGGCTGTCCTTTCACCTGCACTCCATGCTTTATCTGTTTCCTCCTTTACTGTCCTGTCCTTAGTGCAGCCCAACTGATATCAGTCACTCCCCTCCTCCCCACTCCTCTCCTCCCCTCTCCTCTCCTCTCCTCCTCATCCTCATGCTCTCTCTCTGACAGACAGCGCTGACAGTGATCTGGAGTTGTCCATGGTGCGGCATCAGCCAGAGGGCTTGGAGCAGCTGCAGGCTCAGACCAAGTTCACTAGGAAGGAGCTGCAGTCGCTCTACAGAGGCTTCAAAAACGTAAGACTGCATAAGAAGTGAGACTGTCACAAGTTAAAGGGGTCCTATTATGCTTTTTCACTTTTTCAACTTTAGTTAGTCTGTAATGTTGCTGTTTGAGCAAAAATATGTGACAAATAATTTCGAACAACCTAGTATGAGAGCCTGTTCTAGTACACCCCCAAAACAAAATCAAGACTTTGTAAAAGAGCATAATAGGACCCCTTTAAAGTTTCCTTCTTATGTTAGATTAGGTTCTTAGGTTCATATTATGTTTCTCAATAGGAGTGTCCCAGCGGATTGGTGGATGAGGAGACGTTTAAATCGATCTATTCCCAGTTCTTCCCTCAAGGAGGTAGAGTGATTATCACATTTACAACTCTAATTTGGTGGTGCTTGATTAGTGTGGATATAATCTTGCTTCAAGTACATTATGGTAGTGAGACATGCCAGGCATCTACAGGAGAATTTATGTGATATTGCTCTGGGAATAGCATTAATTAAAATTAGCTCAATATGTTTTTTTATTATTATTATTAATGCATATAAAAAAATTTATGATTTTTTTTATGATTTTTTTATTTATTAATGCAGTTATTTAATTTTATAATTAAAACTAAAATAGTTTTACATGGTGTACATGTTTAAATGAGTGTATATATATATATATACAGTGCCGTGAAAAGTTTTTTGCCCCCTTCCTGTTTTTTACATTTTTGTATATTTGTCACAATTAAAATGATTCAGATCATCAAACAAATTTTAATATTACACAAAGATAATGCAAGTAAATACAAAATGGCGTTTTTAAATGATGATTTCATTTATTAAGGGAAAAAAGCTGTCCAAACCTACCTGGCCCTACGTGAAAAATTAATTGCCCCCACCTGTTAAATCATGAAAGAACTGTGTTTAACCACATTATTTTAGAAAGCTGAGTTAAATTTCACTAGCCACACGCAGGCCTGATTACTGCCAGACCTGTTGAATCATGAAATCACTTAAAAAGAACCTGTCTGACAAAGTGAAGCATGCTTAAAGAGCAACACATCATGCCGCGATCTAAAGAAATTCAAGAACAGATGAGAAACAAAATAGTTGACATGTATCAGCCTGGAAAGGGTTATGAAGCCATTTCTAAGGCTTTGGGACTCCAGCGAACCACGCTCAAAGCCATTATCCACAAATGGAGAAAGCTTGGAACAATGGTGAACCTTCCCAGGAGTTGCCGGCCAACCAAAATTACTCCAAGAGC
>NW_015656630.1:3735007-3735596 GCF_001515625.1 Sinocyclocheilus rhinocerous
AAAGTTGAACTTTTTGGAAGGTGTGTGTCCCGTTACATCTGGTGTAAAACCAGCACAGCATTTCATAAAAAGAACATCATACCAACAGTCAAACATGGTGGTGGTAGTGTGATGGTCTGGGGCTGCTTTGTAGCTTCAGGACCTGGACGGCTTTCCATAATTGATGGAACCATGAACTCTGCACTCTATCAGAAAATCCTTAAGGAGAATGTCCGGCTGTCAGTTTGTTACCTCAAGCTTAAGCGCACTTGGGTTATTCAGTAGGACAATGATCCCAAACACACCAGCAAGTCCACCTCTGAATGGCTCAAGAAAAACAAAATTAAGGTTTTGGAGTGGCCAAATCAAAGTCCGGACTTAAATCCGATTGAGATGCTGTGGCATGACCTTAAACAGTCCATTCATGCTCGAAAACCCTCCAATGTGGCTGAATTAAAACAATTCTGCAAAGAAGAGCGGGCCAAAATTCCTCCAGCGACGTGAAAACAACCAGTTAGGGCAAGGGGGCAATTACTTTTTCACGTTGTGCTAAGCATGTTTGGATAGCTTTTTTCCCTTTTTTCCCTTAATCATTATTTCAAAACTGCAT
>NW_015656630.1:3737427-3767186 GCF_001515625.1 Sinocyclocheilus rhinocerous
CAAAACTGCATTTTGTATTTACTCAGGTTATCTTTGTGTAATATTAAAATGTGTTTGATCTGAATCATTCAAGTGTGAAAAATATGCAAAAAAAAATTTAAAAACAGGAAGGGGGCAAAAACTTTTTCACACCACTGTATATATTATATATATTAAATCCATCAAACTGTATGTATGTGTATATATATATATATATATATTACTCTTTATATTATATATTACTTATTACTATTTTATAGATTACTTTTTATTTATTTTATTTATTTATTTACTTTTTATGACCTGACATTTATTATAACATCTGTAAAAGTCATAATAAAGATAGAGCAAGTGTGTCCAATTTTTTTTCTGGTAGGTAAGTTATAAAATCCAAATATTAAGAATCATTAAGAATCATTTCTTTTTTTGCAGATGCAACCACATACGCACACTTCCTTTTCAATGCTTTTGACATGGACCGAAATGGGTCTATACGCTTTGAGGTAAGGAACATTATATATAGCAAACCACTTGCAAAAATTGTCATTTGAAAGACTGCAGCTCCATGTTATATTACTATATTCAACTCAAATGTCTATATTCATGTTAATCAGAAGATTAACAATATTATCTGCTGGCTAGATTTTAATTATATCAGAGGATCAAAAGAAGAGGTTAATTGCTACTGTTATTTTTACACCTCCATCACTGGGTTCATTATCAATGGAACATAAATATTAGTCCAACAGACAATCCCAAGTGAGACTATTACATTTAGTTTTGTTTTCTAATCAATTGTAGTATGTGTGTGTTTGGCAGGACTTTGTAATCGGCTTGTCTGTTCTGCTCCGAGGTTCTGTGACAGAGAAACTGAGGTGGGCCTTTAACCTGTATGATATTAATAAAGACGGCTACATCACCAAAGAGGTACAAAACAATAGTACAAAACAAACTGACATAGTCTCTTTAGTACATATATTTGGCATTGTTACCACAATTAGCATTCACTTTCTTCAGGAAATGCTGGCTATCATGAAGTCCATCTATGACATGATGGGCAGGTACACCTTTCCTTGTGTAAAAGACAATGCTGCATTTGAACACGTGGAGAAATTCTTCCAGGTAACCAGCTTTTAACATTCCCATGGAAATGATATCAGCCAGCCATAATCACCACTAAACTCTGTAAACACCTTTGTTTCAGAAAATGGACCGAAACAGAGATGGTGTTGTAACCATAGATGAGTTCATAGAGACCTGTCAGAAGGTAGGCCAGATTAAAAGAGCTCACGTCATAAGAAATCAAACTTTTCTCTGTTTTGACACAAAATAGATTTTTTTCAGCTAATATGAAAATATACTGTAACTCAAAACTTCCTCTCTTGTCCAAAAAGGAAGTTTATCAAAAACTAAGCTACAAAAACAAATAATTCTGAAATACTTCAGAAATAGTTAACACAGGACCAAGAAAAATTTTTAATTTAATTTTATAACAGGGTGGAAAATGGGCATGAAATACTAAATTCTGAATAGTTTGGGCACAAAAATCTGAACTAGCATTATATATAAGTGGATATATATGATTTGACATCTTTAATCTTGTTTTCATGCATCTGCCGTTCCTCTTTATGCATAATAATAATAATTATTATTATTATTATTATTATTATTATTATACAAAAGCATGTCACTTGGTTTGATAGTTAAATATTATTATTATTATTATCAAGCTACAAAAAAAAATTGGTTTTGAAATAACAAGAACAACAAGAATTATAATAAGAACTATTATTATTATTATTATTATTATTATTATATAAAAGCATGTCACTTGGTTTGATAGTTAAATATTACTATTATTATTATTATCAAGCTACAAAAAACTTGGTTTTGAAACAACAAGAACAACAAGAATTATAATAAGAACTATTATAATTATTATTATTATTATTATTATTATACGAAAGCACGCCACATGGTTTGGTAGTTAAATATTATTATTATATCTTTGAACAATAGTTTGATAGTTTTATATTATTTAATAAAATTTATTTTAAAATCATGCTACAAAAACTTGGGTTTGAAATAACAACAATCATTATAATAATAGCTATTATGATTGTTATTATTATTATTATTATTATTATCCAAAAGCATGCCACTTGGTTTGGCAGTTAAATATCATTAGATCTTTGAATAATAGTTTGATCATATTTATTGAAATTTATTAAAAATCAAGGTACAAAAAAACTTGGGTTTGAAATATTAACCTATATTTGCATATCAACATTGCCAATTTGGAACTATCTGAAAAGTAGGTGTGAACACATTATAAATCAGCTTGACTCATGAATATTAATTAGTGACATTTGCCAGTAGAAAATAAACAGAAATAAACAGTCTGATTAATAAGACAATGTAAAATGGTCATGAAAAAAAAAAAATTCTGAGTTGTTTTGGCACAAAAATCTTCACTAACAATATACAGACAGTGAAACCTTAGAAGGAAAAAATGACCCCTTGAAATCGTCTTGTTTTGATGTCTTGTCTAGAAGTATCTCACCGTGCATAGACAGAAGCATCAGAGTTAATGTCAGAGAAATGTCAACACTGGACTGATTTATGTTGATACGGAGACTCTCACTGTCAGTGTGTGACAGCCAGACCTTTTCTAAACTCTGTCTAACATGAAGCTGTCAGCAACAATCTGCGACTGACGCTTTCCTGCCTCTGCTGTTTTATTAGGACGAGAACATTATGAGCTCCATGCAGCTGTTTGAGAATGTCATCTAGAGCGCAGCATGAAGTGCAGAGTGAGCCTGGCTCTTTTTCCACATCGACTCTCAGCATCGTTCCATTAGTCCTCAAGCGCTCCACAGGGACTCTCTAGAAACACATGTGTTTTGTACCTAGGCCTTGCACATCATCTGTAGCATGCGAATGAATATTTTGATTGATTGCATTGAATGCTTTAACAAAAGGATGTGGGCCGTCTGCGTGTGTCTCAATTTAATCTTCAGCATTCAAGACAGGCTGTAAATGCTCATTTGTATATATGTAGATATATGTGTGCTCTTAAACTGATTTCTGCCTAGATAAATGAACTTTTGCATGTTTGCCTGCTATTTGTCTTTTTTTTTGCAAAGAAATAAAGGCATCTGTGAATTAATCCATGCTGTGCATATGACGGTATATATGGGATGCTGTAAAAAAATTATTTATTTATTTATGTATTATTTCAGATAATTGAATTATGCAAAATTCAAACAAAAATGTATTTATTTATTGATTTATGGGTTGTCTTTTGGAAGGAATGTGCTTACATTCTTCCATTTATTTCAAGTTCAAGGGTGTGACAGTTTTTCTATGTTAAATAAATATTGTTAAGTAATAAAATATACATTTTCACAAAGAGAGACAAAAACATCAGAGATTTGCACTAGTCAAGTGCTAATCCAGACAATTATTTAATTGTTTAATTATTATTTTAAAATCTATTCGTTTGTTTGTTTTTATGTTTGTTTATTCTTTTTATTTATTTATTTAATTTAGAAGTAATGGGATTAAAATTCATACATTTATTTACTATATTCAATGGTGTGGCACAGTATATTAATACTAATCAATTAGTACAAATACTAATCCAGACATTTATTTATTTATTTACTTGTTTTAATTGGGAAGTAATGGGCTTAAATTCATACATTGTCAAACATTAAGTAATTAAATATACATTTTAACAAAGAGAGAGAAATTACTACTATTATTAATCCAGCAGCAATCGTCACTATTTATTTATTTTTAATTATTTATTAATCCCTATTATTTATTCATTCCTCCATATATTTTCCATGACAAAAAAAGGGAACAGAAAACTGTAATTAAATGTACCTTTTAACACAGAGTGGCATAAACATTACAGGCTTGCATTAGACAGTTTGATATTATTCATCTTACAAAATTAAATGTGGCTTATTGTTAATTGCTATGTAAACAGTATCCCAGTGACCAAGAGATCATGAATCAATTTGTAATTATATTAGCATCCACAAGATGGCAATGCTGTGCTCAAACCTGCTAGTTACCAGAGGAACAGATGCAAGTTCAAGTGAAAGCAGCCTTTGCATCAATTCCTTCATTCCTTCCCTCTCTCTCTTTATCTCTTTTGATTGAGCTTCTTGACACACCCAACACTCAATAGTGAGATTTTAAAGATACTAATATACTAGTTTACATGATGCATATTTCTGTTCATTTTATTTATTTGGTAAGCACACGTTTCTGTTAAATAAAGGACATTGTGTGTTCACTAGTCTTGCATTCATGGGACGGTGTGTTAACATCTGCCCCAATGGACAATCCACAGGCCTGTTTATGTGCTCGACCAAGCGTACTTCCTGTCTGGCCCAGCAAACCATCTGAACGTTGGTTATCTGTGCTAGTAATTATCTTGGCGTGCATGTTAAATTGTGGTTGGGGGCAGAGTGTGCATATCTGCGGCGTATGGGAGGAAGTCTGACCCAAAATAGCTGCGACTTCCTGACTGAACGTTCGCAATGAGGAAGAGTCTTACAGGGAGGGGCAAAGACTCCTTTAGCTTGTCAACGGCACGCTCTCATCCGCGGCACAGCTGTTTTCATGCTGACCAGATGACTTCCAAGACTTCCATGTTTGCTGACTGGTGCAGTCGCATTATCTGATGTCTGTGCCAGAGTCTGAGTTGCTTTCACTGACTTTGCTGGATTCTCCCACGTGCTGCTTGAACAGTAAGTCACCTGCTTTGTCATCTTGACCTTTACAGGTACATTATCAAATATCAATTCAGATAAACTGACTTAAAATGGATGAGATGTTGGTTTAAAACTTGAATTCAGCTCTCAAATAAAGGTTTCAAAAGGGTTTTCCACAGTGATGCCATTGAAGAACCATTTTTGGTTTCTCAAAGAACCTTTCAGTGAACAGTTCTGTGTGAAGAACATTTTAAACATCTAAAGAACCTTTTATGTAATTGAAAAGTTCCATGGATGTAAAGGGATATCAGCCAAAAATTCTAATTCTGTCATTATTTACTCATGACGTTCCAAACCTGTATGTAGAACATGAATGAAAATATTTTCAAGAATGAACAACGTAAAATACTATGGAAGTCAATGGTAACCATACCTATTTGGTTACCAACATTCTTTAGAATATCTTCTTTTATATTCCACAGAAGAAAAAAAGTCAGGTTTGGAACAACATGAGATGATGACCGACCGAGTTTTAATTTTTGGGTGAACTAAATAACTCTGCTAAATAAATGACTAAAAATGTAACTATTACTGTAAAGGTTCTTCATTGATTCATATGTGACCTTGGACCACAATCAGATCTTATAAATACGATCTATTGTTTGTTAGGATAGGACAATATTTGGCTGAGATACAACTATTTGAACATCTGGAATCTGAGGGTGCAAAAAAATCAAAATATTGAAAAAAATCGCCTTTAAAGTTGTCCAAATGAAGTTCCCAGTAATGCATATTACTAATCAAAAATTACATTTTGATATATTTACAGTAGGAATTTTACAAAATATCTTCATGGAACATGATCTTTACTTAATATCCTAATGATTTTTGGCATAAAAGAAAAATCTATTATTTTTAGCCATACAATGTATTGTTGGCTGCTGTTACAAATATACCTGTGCAACTTAAAGGGGTCATATGATGCTGCTAAAAAGAACATTATTTTGTGTATTTGGTGTAATGAAATGTGTTTATGCGGTTTTAGGTTAAAAAAACATTATTTTCCACATACTGTACATTATTGTTTCTCCTCTATGCCCTGCCTTTCTGAAACGTCGACAGTGAAAGCCGATCCGGTGATCCACAGCGCCAAGTTGTAGTATTTCCTCAGCGACCAGCACGGATCAGCTCCAGACATGACGAAGCGGATATTGTCCTCTTTTGGATTATGCACCAAGAGCTTGTAACACTCTAAAGAGAAAGGAAAAATTTAAATCGCATCATATGACCCCTTTAAGAATGGTTTTGTGGTCCAGGGTCACATTTGCCAATGAAGAGCATTTATTTTTAAGTGTGTATGTGCAAATTCTGAGACGTTATTGCTTGGTTGTGATGTACTAGTCATTTCTTGTTCATTACTTTTGCATTAGCAATAAAAAGGATGAAATATGTCACTCTAAATAATGGTAAAATATAAAATATTAGATTTAAATGTGTGTTACAGCCTTTAATAGCTTAGTAATGTGGTGTAAGACAGTTCAGTTTATGTGTGTGTTTCAGTGTGTGAGAATCTTGCCTGCAGTGCTTTTGCGATTATGAGGCGAAAAGTCATGAGATTCTCTTCTACTTTTTTTTTCTCAGAGATGTTTTAAACAATCTTTTTCAGTTCATCCCTTCATTCTTAGCAGGTCTTCCTAGTGTTTTTCCACTCACTCGACATGGACAGTGAGGATTCAGACAAGGTCCAGATCGGCGAAAACAAATTTGTTAGCAAGTAAGTGCATTTTGCTATGTTACTGCAAGGTTTCTTGTTCTTACCGTTCTCGTAAACCTGACTTTCTTTTCTTTTTTCCTTTTTGGTTGCAGGAGCATTCTTCTCTCACAGCTCAACACATACAACCTTTATTACAAAGGAGAAGCTCTCCAGTTGAGACACAGAGAGGTTAGTTGGTTAGTTGGTAAATTACAGCCTGTTGTATGGATGTCATATATCTGATTATGTGATTTTCACAGGAGGAAGGAGAGTTGATCATTGAGGGTTTGCTCAATGTTTTCTGGGGCGTACAGCGGCCAATCAGACTGCAGATGCAGGACGAGAAAGAGGCAGGCAGGCCACGCCCCTCACTAACATCTCTGAGCGCCGAAACGGACATCAACACACTCAAGTCAGATATTTACATATGTTTAATGCAAGGAAGGATTTTTATTTTAATATTATGAATTATTTTATTATTTATATAATTTGTATTATTTTATGGGTGCTTTTGGGTTATTATCAATAAGTTAATATTAACAACATCTGTGAATAACCACAGAAATTAATTTTATACCTCAGTTTGTAAAAACAATCAAAAATGTGTTTTTTGTTTTGCCTTCACAGTGGAACTAGAATAAAAATGCACATTTATGCTTGTAGTTTAGAAAGTAGGGCCAAAATATTTTTTATATATATTTGATCTTGTCTGTGCAGAATTCCGTACAATTTTTTTGTACACTAGGCCTACTTTAAAAGGTCAGTGAGATTTTTTTTTTTTACGTTTTTGAAAGAAGTCTCTTATGCTCAAAAAGGCTGCATTTATTTGATCAAAAAATACAGTGAAAATAATATTGTGAAATATTATTACAATAAAATAACCTACGTTTGGAAATATATTTAAATATAATTTTAATTTATTACTGAGATAGCAAAGCAGCCATTACTCCAGTCTTCAGTGTCACGTGATCCTCCAGAAATCATTGTAATATGCTGATTTGCTGGTCAGAAAATATTTATCAATATTGACAGCAGCTGTGCTGCTTGTTATATTTCCACAATAAATAAATATTTAGGCAACTTTACAGATAAACAATAATTCATCTAAGCAAACACTTTAGTAAAAATATGAACACTTGCCCTATAGGCTTACACTTCCTTTTGTAAATGTGTCAAATGCAAAAAATAGTTTTCTCCGGACCGTTTGTTTATGAAGGTTTTTTTTTTTTTTTTTATCATGAAATAAATCGTTTCCAGGGAGGTCGCTACAGCAGACGACCAATCAAAAGACTTCAGTGAAGAGAAGGAAGAGGCAGGTGAATACATTCTTGACTTTTTTCTAAAAACTTAGCAGTGTTCACTGTCTACGCATCATATCTGAACGACTGTGTCTGTCTCGTTGGATTTGTAAAAGCTCGTCTGGCAGGTGAGGAGGAGCAGCAGGAGTCGACACACTCCCATCGTCTCGCCAGGACCAAGACTGATGTCGGCGGAAGGAGAATCAGCGGGCGACGGCTTGGAATCAGGAGAGTCCAGAGAAACCGATGCTCCTTCAACGGCCACTTTTATAACCACAAGGTGGGCGTCGTGTTTCGTGAACTGTAAGCACGTTAGTAAGCCCTTTTGCTCACAGTTGTTTCTGTCAAACAGACGGCAGTTTTTACGCCTAAGTTCGGCTCTGTGACCAACGTCCGCGTCAACAGCTGTATGACGACAGCACAGGTCATGCGGTTGCTGCTTAACAAGTTCAAGATTGAGAACAGCCCGGATGAATTCAGCCTTTATATCGTCCACGCCAGTGGAGGTACGTCCGAACTGGAATTAAATGTGTCATAGTATTCTTGTCTTTGTCCTTGAGTTCATATTCCCCTCCCTGCACTCAGAGAGACATCAGCTGAAGCCTAATGACCATCCTTTGGCGCTCAGGGTTTTGCAAGGCCCTTGTGAACAGGTCAGCAAAATGTTCCTAATGGAGACGGACCAGGTGGAAGAGGTCACCCATGATGTAAGAGACCAAATATCACATTGGCTATCTATCTATCTATCTATCCTACCTACCCAAACTGCTTGTCTTATGTGGGGCCAAGTCACTCAAAATTAAATAATTGAATGAATATTTATATATTTAAATAAATCGGTAAACACATAACTAAATTGTTAATAAAACACAGAATTCATAAATGAAGTATTACATCTCCAAACAAATTAGTACATGTCCATTTTATTTCATTTTAGCATCATGTTGCATTTATTTTAATCGTTATCTTTGAATTGATGCTTACTTTTTCTCACAATTCTTTCTCTGAACAGCAGTATTTATTTATTATTTATTTGTTTGTTTGTTTGGAAAAGTCACAAATGCATTCAATTAAAAGTTAAAACTAATTTAAAAATGACATACATCAGATATGTATTACATTTATTATTTGTTTGGTGATATAATAATTTATTAATTTAGTTATTTGTATGTGTTCATTAACTGTTTAATTCTATATTTAATTATTTATTGAAATGTTGATTAAATGTTGTCATTTTTGAGTAATTTTGCCTCCTTAGAGGATGCTAGGGCCTTACTTATCTATATATCTATCTATCTATCTATTTATCTATTTATTTATTTTCCAAGCTTAAAAAATATTTGGTTAGATACATTTATTTATATAAATTATATTTTTGTGAAAACAATTTTTATTCTGTTTCTAAAACCGAATACATGTGAAATATATCAAATATAAATGAACATTTTAATTCAAATTTTTCATTTTGTAATGGAATGTCATGCACATTGCATTTTGGGATTAAATATTCTAAGATATATAATGTGCCTGGTTGTATACTGCACATTTTGGCTGAAGTAGAAGGTCAGAAAAACTGCATACTGAATTCTTACTATTTATTATAGAAATAGTAAGAGTAGTATGTTAGGGCACTGAATTCAGCCAATGTGAACAAGTACAAAGTGCAAGTTTGTATGTATATATTTTTGTAATACTTCGTTTTGTCCTCAAGGTGGCACAATACATCAAGTTTGAGCTTCCGGTTTTACAAAGCTTCATTGCTAAGCTGCAAGAGGAAGAAGAAAGAGAGATGCAGAAACTGAAGAAGAGGTACAGACTGAGTCACACGTAATACAGTCATTTGAAATCATTATGGCACTAATTTTTTTCTGTGCCCTTATTTCAGGTACGCAGATATGCGCCGTATCATCAAGAAATACATGCGGTCTTTAGCTGATTCAACTAACGTTACATGATGAAGCTGTGCAGGCATGTATCACTCGTGAACACAATCCTCAAAGCACCAACAGTAGTGACAAAACAGTGCTGTCTCAGGAAAAGGAACATATTTTTAGTTAAATTTGGCTTTTATTGTCTTCACGTAATATATAATATAATAATACAGCAGTATCCAAAGGTACCATGACTTAATCTAAATAAGCTTCATTGGATAAACCTTACTTAGCCTTCTTTTTTACAAAGGAAAGCAAATGGGTCCAAAAATGTAGCAGTGTTTGACTTTCACTCATGCACAATGATAATAATAATAAGCCGTAAGAATGGTAATTCAAAATTTGATATAATGTAGAGCCCGTATTGTGTGAATAAATAGACAATGTGAAGAAAAATAAAATCTAATGTATTTGCTTTATTTAATTGCAGAATATTTGTAATAATGTTTATTGGTATTAAAAGTATTTAATATCTTTTGTTTGTATTTTACAGTGTATGTGCACATTTTTGCCCTTGATAATAAAAACATTGAGACAATTACTGAATTTATTTTCAGTGAACCTGCATGCATATTTACCTCAGTAAAAGCTCTCATAACCTTTTATTGATCCCTTTAGTTGTTCCTAGTATAATACATTTAATACTTCTGATATTTTTTAACATTTGAATGAGTCTGTATATGCAGTAGAGATAAAAAAAATTTTTTAAAAACAGTCCATTCAGCAAGGATACATCTTATGCCACACTACATTAACCCATAGCTCCACATTGTAAGGCATGATATTTAAAAAATATATATATTAATTTTCCATGTGGAATAAAGACTTGCGATCTCTCCTAATGTATTTTATTAATTCCTAAGCACTGATCTGCTACTGAACTTAATGGCCAAGGATAATAGACACAAGGGTAAAATAGAGTGTAGAAGCAATGGGATGTAAATCTGAATAGAAACTGCTTTTAAATGAGTAAAAGCCAGACTAGTACCAGGCTGCAATTCATTCTTTGCTGTGCCTTTGTTCTTGAGTGGGCGGGGCTGTTCAGCATCCCTGATTGGTCATTCGCTGCTGTCGAGTGAGTGACAGTTCCATAAGGTGGTTGTTTACAACATAGAGCAGCTTGTCACAGTAAGGTTGAGCAGTTCAAGCGGTGAATAGAAGCCAGTGATCAACACTATCACAAGGTAAGATGCTTCTGTTTGTAGCAACAGATGGGGCTTTGATGAGATTTGCAAAATATGGAAGAGAATAAATGCTTTAGAACTAAAAACTGAGATGAAGCATTTAATATATCTAATGTAATATATAATGGTGCATTTTGAGATGTCCTAAAGATTTTCATTGGTTTAATTCATTTTATTATTTTTGTATGTTTGAAATAAACATTATGGTATCAACATAAATGTCTGTGTAATTCAATACATTTGTGATAATGAATATAATATACACGTATGGCACAACAAGTGGGTCATTGTATCAGCAAATGCAGATCGCAGCACTATCGCATTCTAGGTGAGTCTGACAGTTGATACATCATTCAGAACGTTTGCTTGTTGTCAGTGGTCAGCACTCCTCTTTTGATGTGCAATGGAGCGTATAATTAGATTCAGATGACTTGTGCCGCTTGCTGTACTGTAATTGTTTGAATAATTATGTTGAAGAAAATAATAATAATAAATGAGCTGAAACAAACATTTTACTTTGATGATAAAAAGCTGGGGAAAAAAGGTAGAATATTTAATATATATAAAAAACATAAAACTTTAAATAAATATTACATGATAATAAAACAGATAAAGATAGATTAATAAAAATAGATCAATAAATTTTTTTTATATTTTTAGATTAATTCTGAGTAAGAGAGATATTTATTATTTGAAAAGGAGGATCATACACTGGCTGAATGTAAAACCCAAATTGTGTGAATAAGTAGACTATGAAATAAAGAGAAATAATTTGTAAATCTAATGTGCCATATTTTATTTCAGATTAATTGTAATAATGTTTATTGGTAATAAAATATTTAGTATCTTTCATTTGTAAAGTATTTTACAAGTGTCTGTGCACAGACATTTTGCCATTTATATAATAATAATTTTAAAAAATGTATTAAAGAATTACTGAAATAAATAGAATAACAGGTATAATAATTTAATTGTTGAAAGATTCATTATATGACACTGAATTAGTTATACAAATAAGTACTCTAACTTATATATTGATGTAATATTATTATAGGAAACTTTAAAAATTGCAACAAGACCATTTTTGTTCAATTTCTTTAATTTTCTACACTGTAAAAAACAATGTTTTCTATGTTGTAAATAAATATTATTAGAGTTTTTTAAGAAAAGTTTTACAAGTTTCAATCTTTCTACTTCCAAATTTCACATTTAATTCAATGTGTTGCTTGCTGTGTTTTTTTTTTTTCTAATTAGTTGTAAAATCTACTAGAAATTTCTGACCGAAAATCCTTTCTACGCCAATTTTGTTTGTTTTTAGAAGGGACCCCCAGTCATGATGGGTAATCAGAAGGTCCTGATCATTTGGGTGTGGATGTTGCTGTTGGCGTCGTTGTATCCTTGGGGCCACTGCAAGCGTGGAGGAGGTTTTGGTGGCAGGGGTAAGGGAGTAGGTCTGCCAGCCAGAGCGCCTCCTTCCCAGAGCAAAGGCAGGCAGGGCCTGAAGCTGGCAGGTGCTGCAGCCGCGGGGGCTCTCGGTGGAGCGGCCATCGGCTATGGGCTGGGGTCTCTGGGCAGGCCGAGATATGGCTACGATGGCTCCTCAGAGGCGGACAGGCGCTATTACCCGGATGGACCAGGATACTACAACCGCTCGGACTGGCGGTATTACAGGAACGCAGGCAGCACAGAGCACGTGACCAACGTCCTCATAATACTCGGAACAGTCGCACACATCTTTATGTGGGGATGAGTTACAGGGTTTGAGGCATTTCTTGTCACAGAGAGACAAGATGCAGAAAGGGTTCATTTTAAACAGAGGATGCAATCATTTTCATTGATAGAGTGTTTGATAAAGAGGAAACTAACTTACACCAGCAATATGCTTCCAGAGCAAAGGCAGGCAGGGCCTGAAGCTGGCAGGTGCTGCAGCCGCGGGGGCTCTCGGTGGAGCGGCCATCGGCTATGGGCTGGGCTCTCTGGGCAGACCGAGGTATGGCTACGGCTACGATGGCTCCTCAGAGGAGGACAGGCGCTATTACCCTGATGGACCGGGATACTACAATCGCTCGGACTGGCGGTATAACAGGAACACAGGCAGCTCAGAACATGTGACCAGCATCCTCATAATACTCGGAACAGTCACACACATCTTTATGTGGGGATGAGTTACAGGGTTTGTTACAGGAGTTACAATTCTTGTCACAGAGAGACAAGATGCAGAAAGGGTTTGTTTTGGATGCAATCATTTTCATTGATAGAGTGTTTGATGAAGAGGAAACTAACGTACACCAGCAATATGCTTGGAGAAATATGAAATTTGAGAAAGTTATGACATTAGACCACACATACAGACACTAAAGTTCAAAAGTTAAAAGTAAATTTAAAAAGTAATGTATATATATATATATATATATATAATTAAATTAAATAATTACATTCATTATTAATTATTATAATAATTGCCCCTTTGCTTTAATGGTAAATTACCATTAAGAGATCATGTGTGAACAGGACCTTTTCAAAAATACCGGTAAATTTGTTCTGGCAATTTACTAGTAAGGGTAAGTAGTATAACATTACTAGTAAATTACCGGAATGATGCTGCAAGTTCAGAACACGCTGGCGTAAGATGTCTACTCTGGGCCAATCCAGAGCCATTGAAATTCAAAATTCAACGGCTCTGGGCCAATCAACATTCTGATGCATTTACTCCACGCTGTGTAGTTCGGGGTTAAGGCTAGAAGGGAGACAGCTGTGGCTACTGGGCATGCCACATCAATATAGCGTATTTTTTGTCCCACTGTACAACAATAATTACTATTTTTACATTATTGTAAGGGGTAGCTTTAGGGTCGGGGTAGGTGTAGACGTTAATAAAACAATCTGATAGGTAGAAAATTAAATTTCATTGTTAGTTTCCGGTCTGAGCTTTATCCCTTATAGCCACAACCGTAGTTCGGTTTAAATTCGAATGCGACGTCTCTGGGCCAAAAGCGCTGCATGAATGTGAACATTTGACAGAAAAAATGAAAATATCAACAAAAACACTGACCACGTTTACCCTTCCATGTTTACAAACACAACACCGGTAGGGGCAGCTGTTTAGAAGTCATTTCTGGTTACTGATCTCACAGAATTTACCGGTATTTTGAAACAGATGTGTGAATGTTGCTTTAAAAAGATGGAACGTCGTTGCTTGTGTGAATAGCCCATTTTTGTAGCTATTTACGGTAAAGTCGTTCCATTTTTTAACGCAATTCACTGGTCTTACTGTGTGAAAGGGACTAATGATGTATGTAATTTTTGCAATTGACCTATATATTATACCTGGTTGAAGGTAAGGTAAATTGGTAGATTTTACCTTACCTTCAGATTGATTTAAATATCAATTTTACTATTTAACATATATTCAAATGTTTTAGCCAAATGTGATGAATGTTAAATTATATTTAATTCATGCTGTGTTGCTAATGGCAGACAGTTCTGCAATTATATGTCACTGTGGATTTTAATTTGGGATTTTATTTTATTTATTTTAGTCAAATGTCATTCAATACAACTGAAACAGCTTTCATTTAAGGGCTAATATTTGCATTCTCTCATACACCTACAATTATTTGATGCAAACTCTTTTAGCTGAAATGTCGTGGGATGGACAAAATGAAAAATAACAGACGTGCTTTTGCTGTTTCTTTCATTCCGGTGATGTCATTTAATACTCTTCTGTTGGTTTCAGGGTTTGATGTGTAATTTGGCAGGCATTTTAAAACCTGTCACTGTTTGCTCCTTGTACTGTTTTCAGAGTGTAAATGAATAAATCATTGACTTATTCCTATCCACTACTTTCTGTAGAGCTAGGCATGTTTTCCTCATCATTTGCCCCAATTATTAGTGGAGTACCCCAGGGCTCTATTTTGGGACCGCTTCTTTTTAACTTATATATGTTCCCTCTGGGGGATATTATCAGGAAGCACAATGTTTCGTTTCATTTATATGCTGATGATACGCAGTTGTACCTCCCACTAAAAGCTGGTGATTCCATTCAACCATTGCTGGAATGTATCTCAGATATTCAAAAATGGTTATCAAATAACTTTCTCCAACTCAATGAGAACAAAACAGAATTTTTTTTTTTTTGGTAACCCAAAAATGAGAATGGATATTATTGAGGAACTGGGCAATCATTACCCCTCCATTTCCTCACAGGTTAGAAACCTGGGCGTTATCATAGACTCAGAATTATGTTTGTCCAAAAAAATCAATTCTGTCCTTAGGAACAGTTTTTTTCAATTACGGGTCATCTCCAAACTTAAATCGTTTTTGTCTTTTCAAGATTTGGAGAAGGTTATTCATGCTTTTATTACCTCACGTTTAGATTATTGTAATTCACTGTACTCAGGTCTTCCTCAGTCATCGCTTTCACGCCTCCAGTTGGTACAAAATGCAGCTGCAAGGCTGCTGACTGGGGCAAAGAAATATGACCATGTCACTCCAATTTTAGCTTCGCTTCACTGGCTTCCGGTCCATTTTAGAGTTCAGTTTAAGATTCTGTTGTTTGTTTTTAAAGCTCTAAACAATCAAGCTCCATCTTATCTTAAAGATCTTATTATCCCTTTGTCATCTACCAGACTTTTAAGATCCACTGACAGGGCTCTTTTATCTGTCCCTCGTTCCCGTTTGAAAACTAAGGGTGACAGAGCCTTTTCAGTCACTGCCCCCCGTCTGTGGAACCAATTGCCTTTAGACTGCCGCCTTGCACCTTCCATTACCATTTTTAAATCGAGGTTGAAAACGTATCTTTTCTCCTTAGCATTTTAATTTCACTTCATTGTTGTGTTATTGTCTGTCTTGTTTGCTTCTTTTCTGTGTTTCCTTTTCTCTTTTAATTTTATTTTACATTGTTAAGCACTTTGGATAGCTTTGCTATGTTGAAATGTGCGATATAAATAAAATGTACTTACTTACTTACTTTGTTTGCTGAACCTCCAATTGCTTCCTCCTGATCATGAAGTTCTTTTTCTGAATGGCCTGGTCTCGTAGCAACGTGCTGCATGTATTATGTGAAGGTCTCAGTGTTCTCTGTGATGTTAGCAATGGTCTTCATTTTGCTAGCTTTTAAACAGACCAGCAATTGTTTGATCTATAAAATATTGAAAACATATATTGTTTTCCTACTGTAGAATTCAATGTACACCACACATTCACAAGGGAAAGAACATTTAGAGAAAACTACTGAAATATATGAAGATATGAATAAATAATACTAAATAAATAATCAATATAAATTCATTTAGCAGCTAATAAAAATTTAAAATGCATTATTGTTGTTGTTGTTTTGATGTTTTTTAAATAATATAAATGGTTACTATATAATTAAATATATCCATAATATTACATTTCTATAAATTAATCAGTGAACATTTTATTTGAATAATTTAGTTTTTATTTCCCAGAAATATTACTATTACTACTACAAATAATAACAATAATAATATTAATAATAATAATAACAATATTAATAATAATGAGTTTTGTATTTTATTAAATTATTTATAACAAAATACATTCATTACATGTAAATGTCCAGTATACATTGTATTTGCCTTGTACTGTACGTTTAAACAGCCAGTGAGAAAAAAGACTTGTTACATTTTGAGCAGATAAGCTAAACTTTCAGTCAAGATTGATAATATACTCAAATTTTAAAATGTAACTTCACCTTTAGATTCCTAGACTGAGAGAGTGGAAAGGGCAATTGACCCATAGCAGGGAGTTTGACTGACAGGCAATTTGGCCAATCATAACACTGAATCTGCCATTTTTGTCTGACAAACAAACTAGACAGGAGAGTAGATTAACGTTGGTGGACTAGAACTTGAAAAATCGTGCATATTGATGTCTTTACGTGGTTGAAACAAGATATCTTCTGATGTTCATTCATGTTTATTTCATGCCATAACTAGTATAGTGTAAGAGATTATCGCTTCACCTGCTGCTTGAACTGAGGCGCTACAGCGATCTGTCACGACACATTAAAGAGCCACAAAATGGTATTTATTGTTTGAATTTTTTTTTTAAATGACAAAATTTGAAAGCTGAAACTTTGTTTCATACCAAAAGTAACCTTCTGTGTCTTGTCTGTCAGCACTTGTCAGTTTTCTCATTGCTCTGCCATGTATTTTTCATTGCGTGAGAACATGACGTTTGGTGTGAGAGTGCCATGGCTTGTTGGACATAGCTACAGTAATGAAGAGGGGTGGGTCATTGTGAAGGATCAAATGCATTCCTTTATGTATATGTGTGTTATATATAATATTATATGTTGACAGCACTACTAAGTGCCACTAAGAAGCATAAAGAAAGTAGTGAGCAACAGAAGCACTCCAGAGGCACGGTGTCCATTGTGGTTATTGGAAGGTCTGAAATTTTTTCTTCCCTTTTTGTCCTTGTTATCTTCTTTCTGCTTCTCCGTGAAGCTCTCAGAGTAAACCAAATACAGCTCAACACACTTCCGAGATTTCATCTGCTCAATGAGAGCTGGATAACCAATCTGCATGATACTCACTGTATCATCATCATCCTCACGAATTGCAGCAGCCTTTGGATAATCATTGACAGTTATAGGGGATGTGGTGTCGTTCACAGCTGCAATGTCAGTCAGTGGTTCATCTCTTTGAATGTTCTTGCGATCTGCAGAATCTGTCGTGTCCTGCTCTTTTAGAAGATCTTTTCGCTTCATGCATGTGCTCATGTATTGCTCATATGACTGAGCCTGGGATGGTTGCTTTGATGTGTAGTTGGGTCTTCCTTTGTTATTTCTGTCTTTAGAATGAGTGCCTTGACGTGCATACATATAGTGGTTGTATTGACGTTCCTCCTGAGGGCTCCTGAATTGGAAGTTGGGGCGTGGAAAGTTTCCGATTCCATAGCCTACAGCCATTCCTGCCACTGCTCCAATGCCTGCTGCTAGCATTGCCTTTTTTGCGAAGCCTTTGGATTTAGCAGAGGGACCATAGCCCATACTTTTCACTGTATTGGAGAAAGGGGAGCCACCCGTTCCAAACCTGCCACCTCCAAAGGAGCCTCCATAGCGTGGACTGAGGATCTTATTTTCGGGGTTCCAGTTGGGATATCCCCCTCCAATGGAAGGGTGTCCTCCTGGGTATCCTCCCGGCTGTCCTGCAGTTCTTACTGGGTAAGATCCACCTGCTGGATACCCACCAGGGCTGTACCCACTTCTACCTGGATATTGGTTAGAGTAACCCCCTCCTGCAGGATTCTGGTTGGGATATCCTCCTGGGTTAACTCCGCCTCTTCCTGGATTGGGGTTTCCACCAGCCAAAGGATAGCTACCACCAGCGGGATAGCTACCTGCTCCAGGATTTTGATTAGGATATCCTCCTGGGCTGGATCCCCCTCTTCCTGGATACCAATTGGTGTTGCCACCAGCTGAGGAATAGCTGCCACTAGTGTCTCTACCAGGATGCTGCTGGTTGGGGTAGCCTGGGTTACTTCCTGCACCAGGATTGGAGGGTTGCCTGGGATAGTTAGATTGAGTCTTGGTCCCCTGTGATGGCTTATTGGATGGCTTCTTGGAAGGGGTGCTCTTACCCCCTGTCTTTCCTCCTGATGAATTGTGTAGCACTGCCATCAGAACCAAAACAAACAGTGCAAGTTTGCCTAACTGCCCCATTTTGGTCCTAACAAATTGAGACATACTGAGTTAGTTTAAACTTGATATGCACACAATTCAGAGAAATAAGCTTACTGAAATGCAAAGGCAATTTTACATATTACAAGACAAGAGCCTAATGGACACTGTATACAAGAGAGAAAGAGTGAACATTATAAATACTTGTGGAAGTGATTGCTGGAAAACAGATGCACTTAGGCATTTAGTTGCATTTATTAGAGATCTAAAAGATCCATCATATTGTTTGGAAAATAAAGTCATTAAAATTGAGTAGGTGTTTTCCACAGCACTAATGGAGGACCCTTTAGTATTCGGGAATTTCAAAGAGATGAAACACAAGAGAGTAATGGACAGGAAAGCATTCCTGTCAAGTAATATGGCCCTTCAGCACTTTCAACTTATCCATTTGGTGTCCATAACACACTTTAGGAGATTGTAACCCCCCCAAAATGATCTTGAAATGAAAGATACTGTAAAAGCCTAAAGTAAGTATACTCATTATATTATCCATAATGTTGTACTGCTTCAAACATAAACGCTGAGAACAAAATCAACAAGAGTTACTGTACATAAAACATCTTGAACGAATAATCATTGCTGCTATTACATGTTTGCAACCTTTAAATATGTTATATCAATGTTGCATGTAATATCAGCAATTTCATGTTTGGAGGTTTGAAGGTTAGACCTTTTATTAACATACATCTTAAGCATTTTTTCTTTGAGCGGATAGAAAAACGTATATATCATGTTAACATTAAGACATAAGGTTAATATTTACGTGAATTTGTCATTTTTAATCAAATGAAAGGTCCTGCAGTATGACCATTTTTGTCTATATTTCAAGTAGGGTCTGATTTTAAAAGAGGCAATAAATCAGTATTCATAATTATATGAGCTTCAAGTTACATGACAAATTACTAAAATTTTTAACAAACTATTTTATTGTTCAGTTGTTTTTATGTCCTTTTTGAAGGTTAGTATTTAGATTGGGTAATAGGTCATATGTACATATAAATCAGGGTTTACCAGAATACCATTTTAATGCATTAAATCAAATAAGTATTTTCAGTATTAAATTACCTTTAATAGTATATGTTCCCGTTTGTTGTATTCAATTGAAATGTCACATTACAAGTTTTCATACGTCCAGATGTTTAGTAATATGAAAGCATTTACCTTACCATAAAGAGGTTGCTATAGAAGAACACGTCTCTTCAGCAGCTCAATAGAAATCATGTTGACTCCAGTCAAGAGACAGATATTGGTCTGGGGTGTGGCTTTATGTAATCATTTTCTCTGCTGCCAGCCCATGCTGGTATGCTGTTTTTGTGTGCATGACCATGACTGTTCAAAAACTTCTCACACATCCACAAGAAATATAATCTGAATAATCTATTTGTCTAAAATTGTTTCAAAATGTTTATTTACACATGAACTTTCATCTTCAGGCTACAAGATACACTTACAGAGGAATTATGACTAAGCAGATTTTAAACATATTCACAAAAATACATAAACTCCAGACAAAATATATTCTGCAACTTAACCCAAATGTCCATATATTCTGTACATATAATGTGTGTGTGTGTGTGTGTGTGTGTGTATGTATATATATATATATATATATATATATATATGTGTGTGTGAATTAATTTTAAAAACTACCAAAACACTATCTTTGCTACTATTTTCTATGAAACAACAATACAATTAATTGAACAAACTTTGTTAATGTTGTCACATTAAATGGAATAACTTGTCATGATGGGACCATTTTGGGGGGGAAAAAAAGCCCACTTTCACAATATAACTGTATTTGAAAACTAAAATAATCTAAAATAATTAATAAAATAATTATAACTTACCCATGTGACAACTAGCCCCATACAAACACACACACACATACATACACTACTGTTCAAAAGTTTGGGTCGGTAATAATGTTTTTAAAAGTAGTATCTTACCAACGTTTATTTCATTAAAAAATACAGTAAAAAATGTAATAGTGTGAAATATTACAACTGATTTTGATTTTATGAATATTTTATGCCTTTACTGTCACTTTTGATCAGGTACATATACGGTTTATAAAGACATTGGGGTTTAGAGTATTTCTTAACTTTGTCAGGAAAAGCTTAGATTATGGAAGAACTTTGAACGGCGAGCTGCATGCCGGTTTTCCGGCTCACTGCTTCGTCTCCTGTTTCCTTCTTTTTCTCTACGTCTACGAGCGAGGTCTTCCTCTAACACCTGAACATAAACATACAACAGTCGTCATGTTTTTTCCCGATTAAAAAGCTTTAAACCTCTAATTTTTACTATTCCCTCCAATACCTCTTTTCTACACGCAAGCTTATCTCTCCATTCGTTGAGCTCCAGAGTGTGTTCATCCTCCAGAGCTTTGATCTTTTTCTTCTCCATGTCCACAAGAATTTGGAGCTTCTCATTCTAAAATCCAAACACACAGACACTGAGAACCACATTCCCTCAACATGAAAACGCTGCAAGGCTGTTCCCAAGTTGACGCGGATGTACCTGAAGCTGCTGTAGTTCAGCTGCACTGGCATCACATTGTTCCTGCACCACTTTCAATTGGTTCTCATGACTCTCTTGAAGACTCTGTCTCTCTTGCTTCTGTCTTGCCTCCTCCTCTGACAAAAACTGAGAGGGCAAACCAGTTTTATTAAGTATAGGTTTAATTGACTACATGTTTTGTTTCTTCTGAATCCAAACCTGTGTGAGACGTTGTCGCTGCTCTGGACCACTCAGACCTTGCTTTTTGAGCTCCATCTTGAACTGATTCCAACAGGACTTTGCTTCAGCTTTTTGGGCCTTCTGGAAGGATACTCTCTCCTGGGCCTGCAATGACTTCTGCTCCTCCAGTAGAGCTTGCTGGAACCGAGACGCTCTCTCCTTATCCTACCATACGAGAGAACAGAACCACAGAAGACAGGGTAAGGTACAGAAAAATAAAGATAATGCTTTTGGGGGTTGCTGCATAATTAACCTTGTTGTGTCTCTTGGTCAGCTGCTGTCTTTGTAGGGAGTACTGCTCCTTCACCTGCTGTTTGAATAGATGGTACTTCTCCTGTAGATGGCGCTGTTCTAACTCCCAAATCACTGCCTCACGCGCTTGAGAAGGAAGGAAACAGTATGTTTAGAATCACATACTACTAATAACCTTCTTCTGTATACAGTATGTGTACAATGCACACTATTTATTTACTATTACAGTGCACAGTAAATTTTTCCACTTGTGTTATGCTGACAAAATTACATAATAATTAATTAATTGATTTATATTAAATAATATAATTATAATAATTTTACCACATTAAAAATAAAATAATGAATCAATTATGAATTTATTAATTAAAAATGTTATCATTCAAATAATTTCTCAAACTGAAAAAAATAACTAGAAAAAAATAGATAAATATTTTAATTATTTTTTATTGGTAAAAGATACCAACTATTTAATTCTCAATAAATAATTTCCCAAAAACATTTTATTTAATTAATGTTTGAAATGACATTAAATGTAACATCAAAATAATAAATACATCACTTTTTAATTTGACAAATCAGTGCATTTTAAAAATTGCATTTAAAAAGGATTTATCAATTTGTTATTTGTTGTTACATTTTTGATTACTGATTCCTTCATTGTATTTACTTTTCAGACGGACAAATTAATGCAATTTAAAATATCTATCAATTTATTATTTAGTGTTACATTTAACTATATTTTTAGACATGGATTTGTCATACATCTAAGAACATTTATTTGTAAGTTTGAGAAGCTATTTATTTACATTTTTATTTCTAATTTAATTCACTGATCATTTATTTTATTTTATGTGGGACTCTTGGTTCAGATTATTAAAATGTTCTTTGCACTAAGAAAAAAATTGTTCTTTTTAAGAACTCTTCATGAAGAGGTTCTTTGTGGAACCCAAAATTGTTCTTGTTTGGCATTATTGTGAAAACCCAGCTTCTGGAACCTTAATTTTTAAGAGTGTGTTTTAAAGATTGATAAACTACATGCCATAAACCGTGATTTTTGTACAAATTACATAATAAATAAGTGTATTAGCAGTGGCATATTTACCTCGCTTGAGCTGCTGAGATTTGACAGTAATCTCCCACTCCATGGAAGCCACCTTCCTCTTATGTTCCTGAACGCCCTTCTGCAGAGCTTCATTCAGTTCCTGCTGCTGCTTCTGCAGGAACCGCTGCTCCTAAAGCAGAAATAGACACACATGAGTGACTGTCTTCATGTGTTTGAGCCTAATGCTGTATAAGTGTGGGTAAATGCAGCAGTCCGTACCTCTTTAGGGTCCGCTTTCAGTGCGCTGCTCTTGCGGCTCAGCTCTTTCTCCTGCTGGGCCTTGAGTCTGCGTGCGTCCTCCCTGAGCCGGGATGTGTGCTCAGCCTCCATCTGGCTGCTTTGTTGCTGGTACTGTTTCTCAAGTCTCTCAAGCTCACCGTCATAGTACTGCTTCTTGCTCTGCAACAGGACAAACATTCAAAAAACAAACAAGCATCTTTACTTCAAGTGCTCATACTTACGCTTATGAATATGATTAAGAATAATCACATCATGCAGCTTATTGAGGAGACTGTGCTAATACATTGATCATACTTACAATTCAGTATTATTCCTATGCTATTATAGGCTTTTGAATTAGCTTTATATTTTTATAATTTGTTTTCATTTTAGTTTGTTTTAGTATTTTTTTATGCGCTTTTGTCATTTTTATTCATTTTTTTTATACTTCAATACAATAATAAAAATGTATTCGAAATAAATTTATTTTAGGTTTACTTCAACTTAAACTTACGTTATTACAGTTAATTGCCAAGGCAACTTTTGTCATTTCTGTTTTTAATATATATATATAAATATATATATTTAAATCTAATATTTAGAATTTATTTTATTTTAGCTTTATTTCAATTAACAATAACCATTTTTAATAGTTTTAGTTTTGCCCAGTAAACAATAAAAAGGCAAAAATCATTTTTTAGTTGACATTTTTCCACTTGTGTTATGCTGACAAAATTACATAATAATTAATTAATTGATTTATATTAAATAATATAATTATAATAATCAATACAATTATTTAAAAAAAAATGAAGAGTTCATATGCAAAAACAGATAACTGTGTTCAAAAATCATTGTTTTTTTTTTTTTTTGTCCTGTATTCCAATTAATGTTGGGTTGTTTTGGTTAAATAATAATAACTAAAAAAAAATAAATACAGCTAACTATCACAATAAAACACAATAAAAACATGATAACACGATAAAAAACATGATTTAAGAAAATTTATAAAAACGGAGTTATCTGTTTTTGCAAATAAACTCTTCAAATAATAAAACAAATACTTTGTGTGTTACAAGTGAATTTAGGAACTGTACATTAATGTACAGTATGAAAAATTGAAATGTGCTTTAGAATCTGCTTTGCAAAAATAAGTCCTTGCATGTCAAAGTAACATTAGTAAAGGTGTTTGTATAAAGGGCATGTTTGTACGTCAGTCAAGAACCCGAATGGAAACATTTCTGTTTAATAGCACGTCTTAAGTTGTTAACTGAGGCCAAAGGGCTTTGGTGTTTGTGGCTTACAGTCATCTCTTGTTCTATGTGGCGGAACATCTGCTCTCGCTGCTGCTGTAGTTTCTGTTCAAGCTGGACATGTTCTCTCTGCTCTTCTCTCTGCAAGAGTTTCAACGCATGCAGTTCCTGCCGTCTGAAAACACCCAAGAAGTTATGAATGTGACCCGTCCATTCATCCATGTCCACTATAAAGCATAAAGACTCATTACCTGCTGCAGCGCATTTGTTGCTCCTTCTTGTCTCCCTCACTAAACACTTTGGAAGTGGTGACACTGATCTCACGACCGTCCACCATAAATTTACGTGTCCTTTTAACGGTTCGCCTGCTTGGGTGCAATTCCTGAATTAATACAAAAAGAGAACAGTTCGTACATGTTGAATTAGCCTGGTAGTTTTTAGCTCGATGTTTATTTCAGACTTACCCCTTCAATTCCAGGAGACAGTGGAGGCTCAGTAGGGGAAAGAGGTGCAGTTAGGTCTTCATTAGATTCCTTAGGTGTGGATCCATTCGATTCATGAGGTGGTATTAAGTCTAAATTTTTCAAGCCATTTGCAAGTGGCCTTTCTTGCTCATTTTTGTCCTCTTGAACTGCAAACATCACTTGCTTTTTCAACTTTGGTCCAGAAACATCTGTTGTATCTTCACCAGGAAGTTTTGATTGCTCTTCTGTAACGTTCTGTATGCTAGTATCCATGTGAAGCTCTTGTTCAGGTTCTTCTTCTTTCTTTTCAGAACAGACTTCTGTTGGACTTGCTCCGTCTTGATCACCAGCAGCATCTCTTTCATTACCAATGATGATCTTTTCTCCTTCAGAACTGGTGTCTTCTTTATTTTGACATGGTATCTCTACCATCTGTGAACCAGTGGTCATCTCATCTTGGGTTGGTATTTCTACCTCCTCGTCAGATTTTCTTGTGTTCTCGCTGTTTTCGTTTCTTGAGTCTAAATCTTCATGATCAACCTCCACGGTAACATCTTCCTTGTTGGATGAATGCTCCTCTTCCTCTGTTTCTGTACAAAGATCTTTGTCTTTTTCACAGCGTTCCTCTTCCTCAGACTTTTCATTGCTTGAGTTGACTTCTTCATGGCCTATCTCAGTAGTAGCATGCTCTTCCTTGACAGCTTCATTGACATCCTCACACTCTACCTTCATGATAATGTCATCTTCATTGGCGGTTATATCTTCTTCTTTCCCTACATCAAAGTCCTTGCCATTTTCACTGATTTCCTCTTTTGTTGCATCCACCGTTCCTCCATCTGTCTCCAGTTCTCCTGGTTCTTCTACATCTTCCTCGGTTCTTCCTTCAACAGCATCATTTTCTGATGGTTCAGTTATCTGTTGTGCTTTTTTGAGGTCAGAAACTTCTTCGGGAACATTATTAGAAGGCATCTCTACAGTTAAGATTTTGTTTATATCTAAAGCAGGAGGAGAATTGCAAGTTTTCAAAGGACAGGCCAAATCAAGGTACTCATATTTATAATTTCCCTCATTCTTTTCAGTCCTTTTAGCTAGTGGTGTTTCCAAACACAAAGCTACAATCGGTGTGCTTTGTGGATGTGCTGTGTCTTTGTTGATAATAGCAGGTGTCTGGAGGGATTTCCAAAATGTTTGGTCATTGTTTCCTGAATCATCAGACTTCACATTTTCCTTATCAGCATCAGTGTCCTCCTTGGTGAGATCTAGTGTTTCCTTTTCAGAGGAATCTGTTGGTAACTCTGTTCGTGGTGGTGTGCTTGAGTTGTTTGAGGTCTGGGCTACCTCCTTGTCAGTTTCTACTTTAGCTTCCTTGTCTTTGGTGTCGGTGTCAGAAGCCTCATTACTTGGAGCATCAACTAAGTCAGATGTTTGCTCCTTCAGTTTGTCAGTGCTTTCACTTTCTTTGCCATCTGAAGGGCAAGTTTCCACAGTTCCCACAGCTGCACTTGTAATTTCTGAGTCCTTACTTCCTTGAAGAGGTGGATTGTCACCCCAGAATGCAGATTTGCGACGGGAGCCTCCAGTAAAAAACGAGAGGAGATTTCCTGGAACCGAGAGGCGTCTTGCCCTCTTCTGAGCTTTGTCTGTGGCCTGGGAAGCCCTGCGGGTTACTTTAACCTCAGCTATTGGCTCCGAGTCGGTGGGAGATTGAGGAAAAGCATCTGGAACAGAGGTTTTCTGAGGGGTCTCAGGTTCTTGTGGTCCTTGTTCTTCAGCTGCTTGTCCTGGTTGTGGCACTGTTTGCTCTGACTCTGCAGCGATCATCTCCTTCGCAGAACATTCGAGATCTAATAAAGACTGCAGATGAAAAGATGCAGAAAAATATGTATTAAGCTGTGTACTGCTACACACATGGATTATGTTTGTTTGACAGGTCCAACTAAAGGTGATAATGACTTTTAAATATGTCATGTGGTATAACCAAAAAGTAAAAATCATGATTTATTTTTTATTTTTTTAATTACACCACTGCTCAAAAGTTTGGGGTCCTAGGCTGAATTTACTTAATAACTACATAGTAAAAACAGTAATATTGTTAAATATCATTACAACTTAAAATAACTGTTTTCTATTTTAATATATTTTTTAAAGTGTAATTTATTCCTGTGATGCAAAGCTAATTTTTCAGCATCATTAATCCAGTCTTCAATGTAATCCTTCAGAAAGCATTCTAATATGCTGATTTGGTGCTCAATAAACATTTCTTATTAATATCAATTTTGAAAACAGTTGTGCTGCTTGATATTTTTGTGGAAAATGTCATACATTTTTTTCAGGATTCTTTGATGAATAGAAAGTTCAAAATAGCAGCATGTTCTTGTCATTGACCTATGTATTTACCTCAGCCTCTATGACCTCAGTGACCTCTGCTTTGGCCTCAGCGATGAGTTCTTTGAGGGCTCGTCCGTCTCGTCCCGCATAAGAGAAAGGATGGGCCATGAGCTGTTGGGCTCCCCAACGAGACTCGGGATTCTTCTGCAAGGTTCTCCGTAGAAAATCTTGGAAATGTGATGACCTGACGGCAAAAATCAAGATAAAGCTTAAGCCTAAACCCCAGCAGATCTAGAGAGGGGATGAGGAAGCGGCGACCCACCATTGGCGAGGATTGGAGAGTGTGGGTGGTGGAGATTTGGTGATCTTCAGCAAGACCCTCATGGGGTTGAGAGAATGATGAGGAGGCTCCATCTCAGCGGCCTCAATTAAAGTGATGCCCAATGACCAGATGTCAGCTTTAGTCGTGTAGGGATTGTCTTTCGACGTTTCACACATAATCACCTCAGGCGCCATCCTTGAAAGACACAATATTATGATCTAATGTTCTTTGGCAGGAGGGTTGTATTAAGTAAAGGAATCACTATAAGCATAATTTAATTGTTTATTTTTGTGAGGTTCAATAGGTAGGCCTATAGTTTACCCAAAATTATCATTCTGTCTCATGTTGATCTGTACAAGTTTTTTCTTGTATCAGATAACATAAAGGTGCATAAACGATGACAGCAAGAGCATTTGACCAAGCATAAGAGAGTCTCACCAGTATGGAGTTCCAATGAAAGTTGATCGTTTTTGGATGGTATTGTCATTTTTTGCAGACACACCAAAGTCAGCTGTATGAAAGAGAATATAAATAAATAAAGCACAGACTGTATTTAGACCAAAAATGTGAGAGAACAGTATATCTGTACCTAGTTTGACTTGTCCATCCATGGTGAGCAGAATGTTGCCCGCCTTCAGGTCTCTGTGTATAATGTGATGCTGGTGCAGGTAAGACAGAGCCTGCAGAGACTGACAGCACACTTCACTGATCTGCTGCTCTGTAAGGCCACGCTCCAGTTCTGAAACACACGCAGTATGGATAAATTATGATAATGCCATAAAGATACTACCATGAATGAATGATGGAAAAGTGTCAAGTCACCCACCCAACATGATATCATCCAGAGCGCCTCCAGGACAGTACTCGATCAGGATCTAAAAAGACAAAGCATACAGATACGCTAAAAAAATAATAGTCAAGCTATATAAGAATGTGTCTTTATTTATGCAGACTTTTAGAAAGTAAAAACCAGTGTTGGGGTAGCGCATTACAAGTAGTGCATTACAAGTAATTAGATTACTTTTTTTCAAGTAACTAGTAAAGTAACTTTTACATTTACAAGAAAATATCGAAGTTACTTTTTCAAATAGGTAATTCAAGTTACTTTGTTTTCATTAAAAAACAAAAAAGCAGGCCCAGCCCAAGTGACAAACGTGATGTAAAAGTAATGTAATGCATTACTTTCCATGAAAAAGTAACTAAGTAACGCAGTTTTTTATGGAATAACGCAATATTGTGATGCATTATTTTAAAAGTTACTTTCCCCAACACTGGAAAAAACCCTCCCAAACTTGTTTTAAAAAAGTTGTCTTTAGAAAAGCTGTCTTTTTTTAAGCTTCCAATATAGTTTTGTATTTATAGTCCATATAAATAAATGAGGGAAAAAAGACTTCTGGTAAATTTTTAATAAACATTAACTCTCTACACATAAAAGTGTAGCTGTAGCTGAGGGGAAAAACACCTAGGCCTATAAACAGATGTTCCTTACCCACAGCCAGCCCTCAAAGAAGATGGCGTCCAGCAACGATATGATGTTTGTATGGCGACAGGATGCTAGGATGTCTATCTCAGTGATGTAGTCATCCAGCTGCTCTTCACTGCGCACTTCAATCACTTTAACTGCTGCCAGGGCCCCCGTAGTCTGATTCTGTGCCTATGATCAACAGTTTAATATACTGTAACACTTGCCTTTGTCATTTCTAACAAAAGTGCAAGAAAGTTATCAGAAGTTATGAAAGCTGGGAAGCAGAACTTAACAGCTGTACATATGCAGGCCATGATGCAAAAAGATGCTGAAAGTTGTAAAGCTGCAAGGTGCAATTCATTTTCAGAAAGCTATGCAGAACGAGGTTGATATGAGCTTGAAATTGCTAACAGGAAGCTATCTTTGATCTTTCACATTTTGGTTTAACAGGAAGTTGCCTAACCACAGTGAAGCCCTAAACCTCCATTTTCTGTCACCTTAGAAACCATCTCGGTTACGTATGTAACCTTGGTTCCCTGAATAGGGGAACGAGATGCTGCGATGACGTCATCGCTTTGGGAACACCTTCGGTGTGACAAATGTCTGAAGCCCTTATACCATCACGCCAATTCATTGGCCAAATAGCGCTTAGCACCGCCCCGACCCTTTAAAGAAGGCCTGAGAAGAAGCCACTGCTCTTGTAGAATGAGCACGCACCCCTAGAGGCGAAGTCAAGCCACGCGCCTCATAGGCCAAAGAAATAGCCTCCACTATCCAGTGTGACATCCGCTGTTTAGTGACAGCAGAACCTCTGCTCTTACCACCAAAACACACGAACAACTGGTCAGATATACTCCACTGAGCCGTGCGGTCAACGTAGATCCTAAGTGCCTTAACCGGACAGAGATTCAGGGTAACTGACCCTTCTTCAGCTGGGGAAAAAGCCTCCAAGACCACTTGCTGAAAGCGAAACGGAGTTGAAGCGACCTTCGGAACATAATCAGGCCTAGGTCGCAAAAAGACTTT
>NW_015656630.1:3767200-3767533 GCF_001515625.1 Sinocyclocheilus rhinocerous
AATCTCTGAATAGACCGTCACTCAAAATGGGGGCGTCCAGGAGAAAAGTCCTGTCCTTCTCCCTAATGTCAGTGAGAGTAAGCCAAAGATGGCGCTCAGCTGACACTAATGTGAATATAATGTTGGCTACTTCAGAAAACAGAAAATAAGCACATCTAAAAAAAAAATCTCGTACTTACCTTTATGAAAATGTTGAGGGTAAACGAACATAACCAGAGATATGTTGGCAAATATGATGATTTTGCATATCACCGCTGCAACCCAGGCCATCTGACGCGGCGACGCCTCTTGTTGTTTAGTCTTTTTTTCAAGTGTGAGACCTAAAATATCTTT
>NW_015656630.1:3768105-3779220 GCF_001515625.1 Sinocyclocheilus rhinocerous
TGTACTGTGTATATATATATATATATATATATATATATATATATATATATATGTTAGTTAAACGTAGATTTATTCCTAGAATAATATCAATGGGATCAAACAGTGTGATAAAAGTTCTCGTTTTTAAATTGCGAATCATTCCGTATTGATTCTATTAACTTTTAATCATTCTTGTAATTTAGCATGAGCGTGAAATGTTGAAAGAGGTAGACTGAGCAAGATACAGTCACTTGCAGAACTGTATTTGTCACTTTAGTTGACATGCCAGTCTGAAGAGGGAGGGATTTCCTTGAAATGACATGAGATTAGATCAGGCTATGCCACTTTAAAGGCCCTGACTAGTTTTATTATTTTTTAAACATTCAATGCTTTTATTTATAATCTTAAATTCCTTTAAACCCTTAAAAACAGTTTGAATTAAATGACCCGAGATAAATATATTACAAGAGTGTTCTGCTATTTTGCATTTAACAGAAAACCGAACCTCATGATTTGACCCCCTTACCTTATAGACCTTCCCAAAAGCCCCATCTCCCAGTTCTCCCATAGTCTCCCATGTCTGGTGTGGATCCACATCCCTCTTCAGGTTTTCGTAGTGCCGAACTCGCTTTTTCTCCACACCCAACCGAAAGATTCGCATCAGGAGGGAGGCCATGGCTCCCTCCCTTTAAATTCACCCCAACTCCTTAAGAAATCCCAGTCCTTTTCAGTCAGTCGGTGGTCCTTGATGTCTCATTCAACAATCAGAACCCCTGCCCAAACTAAAAACAACACAAAAGACAACCGTCTGAATCTCTCCAAGGCAAAGATGCTTTTGATTGTCACGTCGCTCCTCATGCGCACCTCAGAGCACGACAGGAAGCTGCAAGTAGCAACCACATCCTTCAAAAATATGGGCCACAATAATGTGTAGGACGTGCACCTCGTCTGTAGAGATGTACTTTCAGTTTGTGCCATCTATTGTAGTGTGTTTTCAGCAGCCATAGTGCCATTACTTGTGTAAGAAAGCATAATGATGTAGATAAATAGATATGAATGATTGGTTTCAGGATGAATGTGTTGTGTTCTGTTTTACAGAAAGGCAGATATTTCTGTGCAGTAAGATGTACTGTGTTCACATGGCCCTATTCTTACTAATGGTTTCAAAACCAAACTTAGTAACAGCGTTTTAACAATGTTTTAGGGGATCCCCAAATTGTACATACTGTACACCTACTAGCTTAAAATCAATCACATCGTCAAATTTTTTTGAAAAATTTAATGAAAAAAAAAATCCATCATGGGTCTTGAAACAGGTCATCAATATGATTTTCCACTGTTGGCTCTGTTTACTGACTTGTGTAGGATGATCTGAGAGATGTAGTCCTACACTTTAACCACTAGATGGTTCTACTTTCACATATTTAACATATTTAACCACATTTAAAAGTCTTACATGAAATAATAGTCTGATTTATTTTATTTATTTTTTATTAATGGAACATTTATTGAACCATTTTAGAAACTCTAAAAAAGTATTTATTTATTTATTTGTTTGTTTGTTTGTTTTTTAATGACACCAGTTTTTTTTGTGTGTTTGTCATTTTTGATGCATCAGGCTTTTATGGCACATATAGTATGAGAAAATGGAGCTCTATTCAAGGAGGAAAAACATCTCAGTGTTATTCAGAGACTCAAACTGAGCAAAAATATTAAATGTGGTTCAGGTGTTATTATATGGCCAAAACGTATTATGAAATTCTGATGGCTTGTAATGTAAATCAGATCTTTATAACAGTAAAACAGACTACTTAAAATGCTTACTGTATATGAGTTATCACTCTATATTTCCCAATGTTATGTCTTAGTAAGATGACATTTAAATGCTTCGTTTTATGATCAAAGCTCTGTAGTTTTTATTATGAGGAGCAAAATGTATAATGCAATGAAATCCAATGATGTTGGATAAATGTTCCTCAAAAACCTAATGCATCATATTTGATACTTAGGTTTTAACATTATTTCTCTAAAAAAAAAATATATATATATATATATATATATATATATATATGGACGTAAACTGAAGTTGTTTCAGTCCTTAAGTGTTTATTTTGAAATATGACTAACAATATTAAAATTATTCTTACATACCATTATGTTAAGTCTTACTAGTCTGAACTAGTTACTACTAGTCTACATTATGAACTAGTCTGCCCAACTAGAAGTAATTTATGTAACTTATGTATAAAAATAAATAAATAAATAAATAAAATGGAAACAAAAACAGATGACTAACTTGTAAGCAGATCATGCATCTGGCCACAGTATATGCAGTATATGCAGTGGTCTCAAAAATTACTTTAAGTCACTTAAAATGTACGTATTTTATTTTTATACATAACAAAATATCAAACTAGTGGCATCTGCAAATAAATGCTCCTAACTAGAGCTTCATTCCTTACTTTACTGAGCCTTTCCCTCCAGCGACTTATAACCAACATTTACAAAAGTAAGTTATTTTAGTGGATGTATGAAGTCAGTTCAGTTGAGTCAGTTCCAGCAGAGTAACCACAGATGTAGTTTATCAAATTAATTATGTGGGACAACAGTCAGAAAGTGCCTAAATATTCTTTTGTCTTTATTTTTAATAATGTTTATTCATTTAAAATCCTTCAAATTCCCATAAAACGCTTTCTTGAAAATCAGTGGCACTCGGTTTCATATTTTATCTTATTCAAAGAAATGTATACAGTTTGATTCTGGCTTTAAGTGGTCTAACACTTTTGGGTCACTTTGGCTGTTCATACATTAGTAAACATATTGTTTCAATATCTAACATGTTCAAACTTGCTTATGCTTAAAATTGTTTAATGTGTCAAAGTTTGAAAGACAAATGCAAGATATGCCTTTGGCATGCCCTATTTCTCACCTAATAGTCTATATCAAGTCAAGTCAAGTTTATTTGTACAGCGCTTTTCACGATAATATTCTCCCAGCACTAACATATGTGACAGTGAGAGTCGTCTATGACTTCACAGTTAATGATCTTGTTTCAAAATACATCCAACTCAACATTTTGAAACTTGAGACAAAGCAATAAAGGCATGAAGTCTCAAAATCCAAATGAACCGAACAAGATCGACTCGAACTAGACATCAATTAAAATTATATTCAAACGCTGTTGCTCTTCCGAAAGTTCTCCATTCCTTGAGAAACCATGCGACCGAATGTAAATGTTTCAGATCTTTCAAAAGTTTCTCAGGTCAGGGTAAATGTTTTATGAGTAGAATTTCTTGAGGGAACGCGAAAGTTTTGCGAGTGTCGTGAAGTTGCTTGAATGCAAAAGTGTTTGAGCAAATTGAAAGCGAACGCAATGTTTCTTGGGGGACGCAAAAGTTTAACAGGGAAAAGTTAAAGTTTTGAGACCGAATATAAAGTTTTATGGGAAACGAAGAAATTTGTCCTCCAATTTCACATTTTTACCATCACCATCTCACTTAATATGCAATCTGCATATTTGTTGTACGTTTCTTTTTCAAATTAGGGTTAGGGTTTTTGTAAGTTAACATTGACAGCCCTAAAACTACATTTTATAAAACTGTAATTGTAAATTGTCCACGGACACCCTATCAACTCAATTTGAAAACCCCTGGTAAAATAACCAATTTCACAGCTGGAGCTCAGTTAAAAGTTATTTATATTCAACTTGCAACAAATTGAGATGATTAGATTCATGAGAAAATAAATTTCACATCAATTCATTCAATTTTTTAAGTTTTTTTTTAATGAAATGTTGTTGTTTTTAACTGAACAATCAATTAATTGCAAAATTAGTGAATTTGACCTTTTAAATTTTGTCAATTTTGGAAACAAAAACCAGTATATTTGTTCACATTACACTAAATAAATGGGGGTAATAATTGGCATGTGTAACACATTTAAAAGAGGTATGAACATTGAGCACCTTTACTTTCTGACTGTACAGTGGTACAAGATGGTATGCTGTTTAATGCAATGAGAGGCAGTTTCAAACTCATTTTTCAATTTTACACAGTTGATCAACATAAAAAAAAAAGTGCACCAGGACAGAATGGGACAGGGCAGTTTAAAGACGCAACAAATTCAATTAAGCTTACAGTTGAGTTAAAGGCAGGTTATGGGATAAACAAAGCAAATATCTGAGGGATTCAATGCTTTTTAAATTAACATTTAACAGTATTGCCATACTATATTGTTTTCCCTCCCAGTGGTTTATCCAATGCAACATGAAACGCAATAACAATCCAAACAGTATGTGAATCAAAAACAAACATTTGTCTTTGGGGGAATTTATCTTTTTAACCATAAGTGAAACGTAAACTTTATGACTCCAATAGTTTCAAAACATGATTGAAAGTGGTACACAGCATAAAACCACATATTGTTGACTCTTCATCTTTCAATAAATACACACATTGAGTGACCAATACAATATCTTGTTTGGCACACTTACATGTATTAACTGAGCTTCAGGTGATGGCATGTCCAACCCTCTGGGTTTCTCCAACAATTCTTCAGACTAAAATACATAATCAAAGTGTTAACAATATCCTGAATTTAAACTATTTGTAACCATTACTTGTTATACAAGGCTGACATCCTGGAGAATCCTTGAAGACTGAGAAATTGATTGCTTGATTGGTGAAGTAATAACATTCCTACCTTTCTGTCTTTGATGACCGGAGCAGAGTCCACCAGCACCTCCACTGAGGAGGACAGCGGATTCCCTTTGGCTGTGGTTTCGGCCTCCACAGGAGGAGGAGTGGCTTTCTGTGACACGGACATAAAGAAGACCATTACATATGAAACCATAACAACCATTAACAGAACAATGATAACATATCAGCGGTCACTGAGGCAGTGACGTGCCAGTCTGCATATCTGCCCAATCTAGACATCAACTGTTGCCAAGCACTGGGGCAAGTTTTTAAGCAGAAAGTAAACAGAGCTGACAAAGTTTGGTTTAATTCATAAAGTCTGCGTGACTATTAGGTAAATAAATCAATATTTACAACCTGTTGCACAAATGTATTCTGTATGCATGCTCTTTGCATGTTTACAGAATGCATACGGAGTATTTTGAAACCAATTTTACGTTATGTGGAACAGATAAGCTGGGTATATTTGGTATATTTTGGATAGTCTGAAGGGATAGATGTGGAGATATACTATATGATACATTGATAACTGGAGTATAATGGAGTTTAATTTGCTACTATCATTCTATATACAGTATCTGCTCACTTAAAGTTAATCTTTAAAACAAACTAATGATTTAATAACACTGTTAAATGTAATCTTTAGCAAATCTCAAAATGAACATCCATTTTTCATACTGTACATTATAATGTTGTGATGCCAAATTCACTTGTAACATTTAGAGGACTGTATTTTAAACTGTAGTATTTTTTAGACAAACTAGTATAGAATTTTATTTTCACCTCCAGTTTGGGCACCGGTGGGATGACTGGAGTTTTAGGAGTGAGGTCCGTCAGGTACATTGCACGAGAGAGCAGCAACAAGGATGGTGGGACATTCTCTTTCAAGTGCAGGTCCAGCCACTGAGAGAGAAAGAATGCGAATAACAATTAAGAATTTATCAATGACTCAAAGCATACACTCACACATACAGTAATGTCAAAACAATCAGAAATATATCTGTAACACCACAGACAAAGCGTTACGGTGACAACACCACCCTGTGACAAAAGGAAAAACAATACTCAGTAGGCACAAGCTGGTAAATATAAGAGGACTGTTTAAAGTCTGTTGTATGTGACACACTTTCAATTTGTCTACAGTCTTTGGGTGGGAAACAGTCATAAATATCCTCCAGTAGGCCGTTTTACAACCTAGTCAGGCTGGCCTGTGCACACACACCTGCTGCAGCTGCTGTCGGAGCTGATCTGTGGTCAGACCCAAAGATCTCATTCCGCGACTCCTGCAGGCGGCCTGGAGCTCAGCTACAGTCATTGCGGCCACACCCTCCTTGGCGATCATCTACAGAGAGACACGAAAACCGAAAATCATGATTATCTAACATCTGAGATCATCTCCTTAACATATCAAACCCAGAATATTATTTCAAGGTCTAAGGCCCTGATCAGATAGAACGCGTTTTTTGCAGTGAGAGGTGCCTTTTTAAAATTGTTTTCTATTGGCAGTGAGCATGTTGCGCATTATGCGCCCCGAACATCTCACGTTTTAGCCACCTGCTGCGCCTCGCATTTTTGTAGGAGCACTCTGAGTGCCTAAAGTTGAAAAAAAAAAAAGCAACTGAGCAGAAAAGCACGCGACGTCATTCGCGTTTTTTTGCATCATTACACAGAGCCGTAGTTCACTGACAAGCTACGCATTATCGTGTTCATTATCGCATGCGATTCGTCTGCGATAATGAACGCGATATTGCGTAGCTTGTCAGTGAACTACCGTTCTGTGTAGTAAATGCCGCTCCATCTAAAAGCATGTGATGGAGATTTACTACTAATCACGGAACCGGCTTTACTGACGAGATGCGCATGACAATCACATGCGATTTATCGTGCAACCCTAGTAATGAGCGTTGTTTACATTCAGCATGCGCACGCTGTCTACTGAACGTAAACAACGCTTATTATGTTCAGCGAAACCGCACGCATGCTGAACGTAAACAACGCTCATTACGTTGATTGCGTTCTGGGGTACTCTCCAAAATCGCAGAAGATGGTAAATCAGGGAGAAGAATTGCTAAATAAATTATGTTATTGTTCGTTTTCTTTGCGCACAAAATGTATTCTCGCTGCTTTGTAAAATTACGGTTGTACCCCTGATGTCACATGGACTATTTTACAGATGTCCTTGCTTTGTTTCTGTGCGTTGATCGTGGTAATATCATTGCTGTCTATGGAAGGTCAGAGAGCTCTCAGATTCCATCAAAATTATCAATTTTTGATGTTAAATTAATTTGTGTTCCGAATATTACCAAAGGTCTTACGGGTTTGGAACGACATGAGGGTGAGTAATTAATGACAGAATTTTCATTTTTGGGTGAACTAAACCTTTAAGAGCTGTGTTTTAAAAAAGATGCAAAAGTCAAAGATGTTTATTTAGTGTATGTTTACGTAGAAAAATAATAGAAAACTAGCATTGTCGAACGCAAAAATGCATTCTTTGTGATCGGCCCCTAATTTTAAGACGTATGGTTCAGTCACCCACAAACCTAGAGGTCACAGCAACATGTCCAGTCATAAAATCAGCTGTAAAACTACTTTAGAGGGTCAGTGGCAGTTGTCTGGTTTTGTCTCACCTCATCGTCAGTCTTGATGGTGCGCAGCTGCATCATCAGCTGGAAACGCAGCAGGTTATTGGTGCCGATGGGCTGCAGCTCCAGCAGTTTGCACAAGGCCACCAGCTGCGGCCGCTCCAGATGCTCCAGCGTCAGCTCATCCTCAAAGAGCTTGGAGAACTTCACAATGTCTTTAGTGCTGGGCTGTTCACCGGTGTGCCTCACCTATAGCAGACAAGTTAGAAGCGTCAGTCACAACCAGAACTATACGTGATTTTAACTATACGTGATATGGAAGAATGGATTTGATTATTGAACTCACCTGTTGCACGTAAGTCGAGAACTTCTGAGTCTCATCTCCAACAGCTGCTTTGTTCCTCCTGGCCATCTCAGCAATGGTCTCCTGTAAGAACTTGGCCAGCTCTAGTTTAGCAGCAAGTCCCTTCCTCTGTTTTTCCTCCTGTCAGAGTAAAACAAACAAATTCAGTTGTTTCATTAGTAATTACTCAACAATTTTGACCAACTTTTACAACTTCATGAAAATTACTACTCCGATTCATTGAGAAATAGTTTTACAAATCCTTTACACAGATTTCTTATGCTTGCATTTCATAATTTAGGCTGAACTTTTGCTGTTGTTTAAAATGTAAGCTTATAATACCTTCTTGGACTCTGTCTCAAATGTAGAGGGCAGCATTTCTGGAAAGAGTTTGAGGAATACGGGGAGTAGAAACTCCATGAAGGGAACGATGACAAAGACCATGAAGGGCACAAGCCGGAACAAGTCGGCACATGTCCGCATCAGCTGTGGAGACGACGGGACAGGTCTTATTCATCCGTAGTCAAACACAAAAGCAATATGGGTAAGTGAGAATAGCATTTCTGGCCTAATCCAGCTGTACTTTCTCTGAGGTGTTAAGATTTTTGGTTATGCAATCCTATTTGTGTCACATTACATTATAAATCCTTGACCAACAATGGTTTGTTCTAACAGGATTATCAAACATAATTACCTTTTTATAAAACTCAAATCCTGTACATATATTAATAACTTATGACACAATTTCCTTTGTCAAACTACTTACATCTTATATAAAGGTGTTTTGAGACTATAAATAACAAAAGTGCCATGGTATTACCATTATTTTGGACATTGCACCTTGGTACTACTTGGAATACTATGTGAATGAATATTGTAAACAAAGAACTACATTATACAGTATATAAAGAAACATCACCATAGAAATTTTAGGATAAAGGAAAAACATAATATTACCATGATTTTTTTTTGTGTGGACATCACACCATGGTAATAACATGATGAAATACTATGGTTGTAATATAGCAATTTTGTACATGAACTATAGTAGTTCAAATGGCATTTTGTAAGAGACATAAGTTATTGATTTTAAAATAGATGTGGATTTAATAATTGTGCATTTTAATTCATTGTAAAAGTGCAATATATATTTAAATAATTCTGAAATATTAGAAATTGAAGCTCCAATAATACCACTTAAATGATGTTTTGACTTTAACGTTTTTGTTTCCGGTTAATTTTGTTGTTAAACATTTTTAAATATTAACTAGAATATCAAACACTGGAATATTATTTGAGAATGTATAACTTGAGCTCACATATCATGGAGAGATGCAAAGAAATAACAAATCAGATGTAAAGCTACCACGGGTATTATTTAAATTAACCTGAAGTACCATGTAAATACATTACAAATCTGATAAATGATATTTCTCCATATCAATCTACCATGGAATTAATATCCAATACAGCCACTCTACCACGGTAAACCCAAAGTAACACAAAGCTCCTCATCAAAAACATCTCAAATAGATTTCCAAATCTTTCTCGACCCAAACATACCCTCCTCCTCTCCCTCCTGGTGAGCTGCTGCCCGTGCAGTAACCTCCAGGCCATCCTGCCCGCGATTTTGGTGTCGATGCCCAGAAGACGGAAGCCATGATAGTAATGCTTGAGCTCATCCAGGACTCTCTGTCCCAGGGACTTTCTTGGCACTGCTGGTGGTGCTGGAGGTAGTTGAGTGCCACAGGCGGCAAGGACAGGCTCACCCTTGACAGGTTCAGGGGTGTCCTTCACCTCTTGAAGCCAAGCACATGAACTGTGGAGGGGACGTGCAGCTATGCAACCAGGGCGGATGAAGCTGGATGTGTAACAGGGGTACAGCGGCCTGGGACACCTGGCTGTGACGGCAACCCGGCTGAGGAACTCCGAATGGTAGCGTATGCATGCGGTCGACGGGAGTGAAGCACAACCTTGTCTTTTAGAAAGCAAGTAGGATCCCCTGGAAGAAACCCAGAACTTTGAGCTTTGATAAAGAGAGTATTTACAATGTTAAAGCACAAAATAAAATATTTAGTGCTCTAGATTACTACAGAAAATTATTTCAACTCATTCTTCAGTTTGTAAAAAAAAAAAAAAACAGCAAAATTGTTTACAGTAATGGTCGATCGAGCCCTAAGATTTTAAAATGATGTTAACATGAGATTAGTGCGATAAAATCGTTTACTAGCCTCGTCTTAAAGCTAATCTTTCAATCCTATCCTGATCATGTAAAGCCTGTAAACCCAGTGACTTTTTAATAATGTGCAAAACAATATGAAAGCAAGTATTTACATCAGGAATTACATTAAATTAATTAGCCTAGAAAGGTATTCCCATCACTAAAAGGACGATTTAGCCAACAGCTCCCATATATTTAGAATGCAAGAATTAATGTGCTTTAACAAAAATGCAAGCTTCCCATTTCTGTTTTTAAAACCTCTATGAAGCATTGCAATTGGGGAACACTGCAAAATATTATGAAATAATATTTTTAAATAATAGTACACTTGGAACAGGACAAAAAAAATTCATTTTTGCACCAGTGACTTGGATGATGACCTCACCTTGATCTTGTTACAGCTAGAAGCACCTGTGAGCTAAAAACCGCCATTTTGTTACTTAAAATCAGGTGTCCTGTAAAGAGAAATAGATGCAATGTAATGTAACTGTGATGCAATTAGATTTACACATATTAGAGACTTATAAAATCTGATTAAATGGAGGATTTTTGAGGAATAATCCTCTTTATCACCGTCCCAATATTCATGAATAAATGTACACAGATTCACAAACAGATACAGATACACAAGTATTTGTGAGGAATAAGTCCTGCTATTTTTTGTGCATATTTGTTGTTGTAACTTATATTTGTTATTATGTACGTATGACTACAAGTAGATTTATTGATGAATACTGCAACAATAATAACATCCTGTGTAGGAAAGCACGCTCGTCACGGATGAGGCCGGTGTAGCAGTCGATTCTGTTCCCCTCTGGAATTTGTGTTCTCCCTCGGGTTGCCAGGTCTGTGTAATAAACCCGACCAAATAGTTAATCAAACATTGCCCCAAAGTAGCCCAATTCCGCGGAATAAATACTGTGGATTTGGCAACACTGCAGCATGCAAATACACCAAACACAACTGGATGTACGGAAAGCAAAAATAGACAAATGTGTTGCTACACTGCAGCATAGTAAAATGATTCTCACACTCCAGTTAATGTTCTGTGATTTTTTTATTCTTCTTGCAATTGTTCCTTTGTTTATGTCCGAGTTTTTGAAGTTTAATTTTGCCTATGCAAATTAGTGTAATCTGTCCGTGCTGACGTCCAAACTCAGGGCATAGGCTATTACTGTTTCCATATCAACAATACATTTTAATTAATATTATATTTGATTAATCTGTTTACCTTCTCACTGATACAGTGGAATATATTTAATCAGAACACTTATCCAAACCTTTTTTTTTTTT